>NW_026609344.1:0-34152 GCF_029499605.1 Hyla sarda
ATTGATGCGGGACATAGACAGCCAGCTGATGACCAATCCATTAGTGCAATGGATGGCTGGAAGCATTTGTCTTTGCCTTTGCAATACCACAGAAGCAATGCATGGTCAATGTACAGCAATGACACACCTGTGTGAACAGCCAGGAGACCCCCCCCCCCATGTTATGTTACATAGTTACATAGTTAGTACGGTCGAAAAAAGACATATGTCCATCAAGTTCAACCAGGGAATTAAGGGGTAGGGGTGTGGCGCGATATTGGGGAAGGGATGAGATTTTATATTTCTTCATAAGCATTAATCTTATTTTGTCAATTAGGAACATTCAGCACCCACCCGCTATCAAGGCAGCTGCCTATCATGTCATGCCCTACCTGCACAGGTGTGCTGGCTACTCAAATGATCCAATTAAGGAGGCCATTTAGTCAGCAGCAGCAGAAGTCCTGTGCCTGGACGCTCCAACAGCGGCCAGACACAAGCAGAAGCAGCAGAAGCAGCAGCAGCAGCACCACCTTTTGTTTTTTGGCTGCAGCAGCAGCAAGGCCCACAGGGCTGGCTAGCTGGCTAGCCAGCAAGCAGGTAGCAATGAAAGTAGGAATCTTTCTTTTTAACCCTGTAAGGGGGTGGTGCACTGTACCCGAAGATACTGCCATATCGGGTCAATGCATAGGGCGACGGAAGCAAGCTTCGAAATCGGCCCCCGTTCTCAAAAATCCATTTAATATATGGTCCCCAGATAGGGGACGTATCAGATATTAAACTGATAAGAACAGATTTTTGATTGAAAGAGCTTTATTTTCCGTTCAGTCATTACAAGTCGTACAATAAATTACAGTCACACAAAGCATGATAGTACAATACACAGCAAAGGTTCCCTAAGCTATACATCGCACACCATGCTACTCTAACATTCAGCTCAATCCTGCAATAGAAAGGCACAAGAGATCAAACAAAAACCAAATAATACAATCTGTGATCGGGGTAGGGGTGTGGGCGACTATGTGGGGGTAGGGAGGGGGCGGATCACAGGGCCAAACTGTTGGGCTGTATCTTCAGGGAGACATGGGAGAAGGAGAGGGGTCTTCACTCCTCTTCTTCCTCATCAACGGCCGAGCTGTCCAAGATGGAATAGTCTCTAAGCAGGTTCTTGATGAACCTGCGGCAGTCCCGGACGGACATGTTTTCCCTGTTGATCACGAGGCGGTTCCTGGCAAGCCACACTGCGTCCTTAAAACAGTTCATAAGGCGCCAGGCCTCCTGGATGGCCTCCACGTCGTGGGTCCCAGGGAACAGGCCGTAAAGCACCGAATGGTACGATAGGCAGCTCCTGGGCACTGAGTCTCTGAGTTCCTGTTCTAGGGCGTCCAACAGACCCTGTGCAAAGGGGCACTGCCAAAACACGTGGAAAGATGTTTCCTCCACGTAGGGGCAACGGGGGCAGTACCGGGTCTTGCACAGGTTGCGGGCATGCATGAATGACCTGAGAGAGAGACCTCCCATGACGGCCATCCACGACAAGTCCTTGTGTCCATTGGTAAGCCGCTTTGAGGCCACATTGTTCCAAACTGTCTCTGCAGTGGCTGCGGGGAGTCCCGGAACCAGCTCGGTCGAGTCCTTAGCTCGGATGAGCTTGTGGATTGTCTTTGGCTTCCATAGGTCTGGTTTCAGTCCTTCCAGCTGGTGCTCCCTCACAAACCGGACAACATCCCCATAGAACCAGGGAGTGTTCCAGTTGTAAGGGATGGAGCTGTCCCACTTGTCCCAGCCCAGCTGTCTCCAGAGGGGCATGAGAAGCAAGCGAGACATGGACCTGCCCGCTGAGCCAGTCTTTTCTACAAGAGTCCGCTGCACCGTGACACATGCAAAGGAGGCCCTCAGCAGAGCGGGGATGTCGGGTATTCCCTTCCCACCCTTGCGGGGTTCCTTGTACATCACGGTCCTCTTGACTCTGTCCATTTTGCCCCAGACGAAGCCAAACACTGTCCGGGTGATGGCCTTGCAAACAGTGGTATGGGGAGGCCAGGCCTGTGCGGTATATTGGAGCACAGGCAAAACTTCACTCCGCAGGACAAGTGCCTTGCCTTCCATCGTGAGCTTTCTGGAGCTCCACAGTCCGATCTTCGAGTTTATCCTTCCTAGTCGGTCTTGCCAAGACTTAAGGGCCGCTCCTTCCTTCCCGAACCAGACTCCAAGAATTTGAATGAAGTCCGGCTTAATAGTAAAGGGGAAGGGGGCGGAAGAAGCCAGGTGCCATTCCCCGAAGAGCATGGCCTCCGACTTCCCGCAGTTGACTTTTGCCCCCGAAGCTCTGCCGAAGTCCTCGCAGGTCTGGACGAGTGCAGTCACCGAACGCTGGTCAGCGCAGAAGACGGTCACGTCGTCCATGTAGAGCGAGCACTTGACCTCGTGGCGATCTGGTCCTGGTGCGGTGATCCCTCTGATCTCTCCATTCTGCCGGATAGTCTCAGCGAAGAGCTCTATAACACAAACAAAAAGGAGAGGTGAAAGAGGGCAGCCTTGTCTAACCCCTGAAAGAATAGGAAAGGGGTCAGTCTTCCAGCCGTTCACCAACACCGTGCTGTAAATGTCAAAATACATAACGTTAACAAAAGAGCAAAACATCTTCCCCAGACCCAGCCTGCGCAAAACCCTGTCCATGAATGCGTGGGAGACACGGTCGAACGCCTTCTCCTGATCTAAGCTGACCAGGGCGGCGCGGCCCCCGCGGTCCTGGATGTAATGGACCGTGTCTCTCACAAGGGCAAGGCTGTCGGCAATCCTGCGGCCAGGAATGCTGCAGGTCTGGTCCGGATGGACGATCTGCCCCATGACAGGTTTCAGCCTGTTGGCCAGCACCTTGGCGAGGATCTTGTAGTCCACGTTCAGGAGAGAGATGGGACGCCAGTTTTTCAGGTCACATCTCTCCCCCTTCCGCTTATACAAGATCGTGATCATCCCTTCCCTCAACGACGGAGGCATTCTGCCCCCCACCACCATCTCCTCGTACACCTCCGACAGGTCCGGACAGATCAGGTCACCCAGCGCTACGTAGAGCTCGGCCGGGAGACCGTCACTGCCCGGGGTCTTGCCGGGCTTAAAGGATTTAGCGGCAGAGAGCAGCTCCCCCACCGTCAAGGGATCGTCCATAGCCGCCGCACCTGCGGGATCAACAACGTTAGTGACACCTGACAGGAACCTCTCGGCGGCTTCGGGGTCGGATGACTTGGGGGCGTAGAGGTTGCTGTAGAAGTCGTGGACGACCCCCATCACTTCCTCCTTGCCGCTCCTCATGTGTCCGGTCTCATCTCGTAGCTCAGTCAGGGGCGTGTGGCCGGCATGGAGCTTCCTGAAAAAGAAAGAGTTACATTTCTCACCCTTCTCCAGGTTCTCCACCTTGGAACGAAAGACGATTCGCTTGGATTCCTCCTCAAAGTGCCTTTTCAAGCTCTTTTTGGTCTCCTCCAGCTCCTCCCTGACGTCCCAGCCACACTGGAGCAGGTCCTGCAGGGACCGCAGCTCGCGCTGCAGTTTCCTCAAGTCCCACTTCTTCGCACACGCCTGTTGTCTGCCTTTTGCCTGAAAGAAACAACGGAATTCGACTTTAACATATTCCCACCAATCGCTGATGCACTTGAACAGACATTTGTCATTTCGCCATACAAGGTAAGCATCCCTAAGTTCCTCCATGACCTCCCTCTGCTCCAACAGGGCACAATTCAACTTCCAGGAGCCCGGGCCAGGTGGGAATCCATGGCCCAGAGTCCCCCGGAATCGAATGGCCCTGTGGTCAGAGAAGAAGCAGGGGACCATAGAGTACGACACCTTTCTGACTGCTCTCGAAGTGAAGATGAAGTCTATCCGAGAACGGAGCGAGCCATCGGGGCGGCTCCACGTATAGTTTACGGAGCCGTTCCCGATGGACCCGACAACGTCCTGCAAGGATGCCTCCGTCACCATCTCAATCAGCAGTTTAGACGTCACGTCCAGGTTGGCGGATGTGCCAGAACTGCGCCCGTCCACCTCAATGGGGCAGTTGAAGTCACCACCCAACACTACTGCTCTAGTGGTGGCGAGTTCAGCCCGCAGGGCCTGGAGAACCTCCAGTCGGACATCCCTCTCAGGGGAGGCATACACGTTGATGAGCCGCACGGGCTCACCCGCCCAGGAACCGTCTGCGACAAGAAGTCTGCCACAGACGAGCTCCCGGACGGAATCAAGTGCAAAGTTACCTCCCCTGATCAGGATGGCCACCCCCGCAGACCTATTGTCGCCCCCACCAGACCAGTAGGAAGGGCCGTGAGGCCACTGCCTGGCCAGATGGTTGTAAGACCTAGAAGCAGACAAAGCACATTCCTGCAACATGTAAACATCACACCTCTGGGAATCTAAGAACGTAAGAACAGTCTGAAATCTAAACCAAGCTCTAATACTCCTCACATTAATGCAGAAGATGTTGAGATCAGCCATGGGAATAAAAAGAGAGGTTAGTTCTGATACTAGTTACCAGTCTGGTCGGACGGGTCCTCTTCTCTGGCGCCTGTCGGCTCCTGTGGCTTCTCGTAGCGCCCTTCCAAGAACTCGTCGTAGACCGTGTTGGACGGAGTGTCCAGGATTTTCTTAACCTCTGGGTCCTGCAGCAGCTCCTCAATAGATTGAGCTTGGACTGGCTCTGCTTGGACCTGCTCCACTTGGGCCTGCTCCATCACCTCCTCTCCTTCTGAAGCTTCAAGGCTCTCGCAGACCTGCTCCATCTCCTCCTCCTCATCTGAAGCTTGAGGGGTCTCGCAGGTCTCGATTATCTTTCTTTTGTGGGACTCTTCTGATACGTTGTCCCTTCCTTTCCTCTTCCTCTGTATGGTACCTGGGGGAGGAAGCACAGGAAAGTCCTCTGAAGGGCGGGCACCAGCAGCTGGAGGGGGGTTAGGTGCTGCTGGGCCAGGAGAGAAAGGAGGCTGGGTGGGGCGGGGGGCAGGAGAGAGTGCCCGGGCAGGGGAGGACGGGGCAGGGGTGGGCCGGGCAGGGGAGGACGGGGCAGGGGTGGGCCGGGCAGGGGAGGACGGGGCAGGGGTGGGCCGGGGTGGGGTACGGGGGGCAGGGGTGGGCCGGGGTGGGGTACGGGGGGCAGGGGTGGGGCGGGATGGGGCAGGAGGGGCGGGGGTGGGACGGGATGGGGCAGGGGTGGGACGGGATGGGGCAGGGGTGGGACGGGATGGGGCAGGGGTGGGACGGGATGGGGCAGGACGGGATGGGGCAGGGGATGGGGCGGGAGGGGCAGGGGATGGGGCGGGAGGGGCAGGGGATGGGGCGGGAGGGGCAGGGGATGGGGCGGGAGGGGCAGGGGAGGGGCGGGACGGGGCAGGGGTGGTGGCTTTCGCCTTCTTACCCTCCTTGGTCGGCTTGGCCATCCGTGGTGTTGGCTCCGGAGCTGGGGCTGGCTTCGGTGCTCTCGCTGCCACAGATGCCCATGTTCTCTCCCTCTGGGGGCAGTCCTTGTAGCTGTGGGCTGCCAGTCCGCAGAGGTTGCAGGTCTTGCTCTTGGGGCAGTCCTTGGTCGTGTGACCTGTCACACGGCAATACCTGCAGGCATCCTCCGTACAGTCCTTGCCCTCGTGGCCCATCTTGCCACATCTCCTGCAGGTCTGCGGCATGTCCGGGTAGAAGATAAGTCCTGTGGAGTTGCCCAAGGAAAATGTCGTTGGCAGGTGCTGTAGTCCGTCTGGAGAAGCAGGGTTCTTGTTGAGTCTGACGACCACAGACCACTTGCAGGTCCAGTATCCGAGTGAGTTCAGGATGCGGGTGGGCTCCCTCACCACGGTGCAGAAGCGCTTCAGGAAGGTCGAGATGTCCGTGCCTGGGGTGTGTGGGTTCCGCATTGAGACCGTCACCCGCCTCTCCTCTCTTTGAATAAGGCAGTTGCCCACAAAGCGAGAGAAAGGGGATTCGGGACTCGCCGCTTTCACCACCTCCCAGTATCTTCTACAGGTCCCAATGGTGGCAAAGGTGATGTAGAAGATTCCCGAAAAGAAGGTTGCTATTCCCAGGGTGTCAGCCGTGGGGAAGCCTTGATCCGCCAGCATCTTCTTGCAGAACACGTCGTGGGACATGTCCGGCACCCTTCCGTCCACGGGCTTGAGCTTCAAGGCAACAGTCTGCCTCATCCAGGGCTCCAGGGTTGGAGCTTCCAGGTTAGGAATTCTGCCGCCCTTCTGCCTTGCCGTGCCGTGGTGGAGGTTGAAGCTTGCTGTGGTTGGGGCTGGACCTCCAGGCCTTGCCCTGCAGCCTCCTGGGTGGACTTGCTGGTTGAGGCCATGGCTTCTTCCAGCAGGCTCTTTTCCGCTTCCTTGCTTGCTTGTGGAGAGAGGCTTCGCAAAGTCTTCTTTCCCGGGTGGGAGGAGCTATGCAGATCCGGTCCCGGTGGGAGGAGCTATGCAAATCCTTCTCCAGAGGCAGCGAGTTTCTTCGAAAAGATTCTGCGCCGCCTTCCTCTTCGCCGCTGTTCCGGAATTCACCGCCGATTCCCTTCTTCCAGGTTCTTCGTCGGCTTCTTCCGGAGCTGCAGTCTTCAAGATCTTCTCCTTCTTCAGATGTTCCGAGGCAGGCAGGAGACGATCTTCAGGTGGTATGCTCTAGAGAAATGCGGTTCTAATAAGAACGAAAAGTACTGCAATCGTACTACGCAAAATCTCTACCACAATGCTTGGAGTTCTTCAGACCGTAGCGATCATGGTATCTCCCCTGCCAGGTAATCTGTTCTGATAAGAACAGATACTACACTTGATCTTAGCCAAAAGGCCGAGAAGCGATAACCGTGAAAGGGGCGGGCCCAACAAGGTCCCCTTCATGGGCACTATCACTGCTTGCTGTCAGGGAGGCTGCCAGACAATTTTCCATGCACACTCTGGGCTGGGGGGCAGTCAACCACCAGTACACACAGCAGAACCTAAACCCATACCATTATTGCTAAGCAGCAAGACAGGGGCCCATTGCACTCCCACGGGGCCTTTTTAAATGCAATCCATAACCCGGATTTGCCAGGAACCCTTCTTACTCCTCCTACTTGCATGTGACACTGGGCTTAGGATCTGCATAGGAAACACACACACAAGCACACACCTACCTTTGTTGCCTGCAGATGCCTCCTTGGCTGTCCCCAAACGGTATCAAACCAACACCCACGGGAAGCTGTAAGCATAGAGGACATGCCTGCACCCCATTGGACTTACCTGTGTGGGTTAAATCCGGGTTATTTGACAACCTATGGCGGTGATGGTTCTGCTCAGGCAGAGCAGTGCTGATGCTCCTCATAAAGCTGTCGCTGCTGTGAAGGTTCTAGGTGACATCACAAATCCCTATGGTTACATACACAACAAAGCTGGGTTGTTGTTGTTTACACTCTGCAAGGCCTGTGGAAGTGAGTGACATCATAGCACTGTAGTTCTGAGGGTTCAAGATGGATGCAACAATCTCCTGTTGCTTCTATGAAGGCCGTAATAGACGACATCACCAAACAGCTCCATAGTCACATACACAGCAAAGGAGAGATGTTGTTTACACCTAGTGATGTCAGTGGTATTGAGTGACATCACAGCACAGTGCTAAGGCTCCTGGGCCTGGACACAGCAGCGGCTGCAATATCTCAACGGAGAATACGTTTATATCTATGTGTGTGTGTGCGCATATATATATATATATATATATATATATATATATATATATATATTTCTCCGCCGAAATCACTTTTAAACCCATTTCCACCTTTTTTTCCCTTCTCTTCCTCTTACTTTTTTTTCACGTTTTTTTACGTTTTTCTCCTTTTCGCCTCTTTTCTGGGCGTATTATTCTTCTTTTTCTTCTTTTTTTTCGTCTAATGCATACCCCATCAGTGCAGCAATGCTTATTCAATACCGCCAGCAGATGGAGACACTGGGGGATAATTTTCTAAGGATTTATACTGATTTTTCCTGTCTGAATTTGTCGCACAGAAAGTTGCAGGCCAAATATGTGTGACATTTCTGCGACTTTAGCTTCTAGAGCATTTTTACAACATTATACATAGGTGCTGAATACATAAAAAGCGACTGTTCAGCGACAGACAAGTCGCATCGGCTGAAAGTAGGCCAGAATGTCAGTCCATGTTGGAGCAGGTTTAGATACAGTCTAAAGCATAGATCTCAAAGTCTGTGCACAGAATTTAGCAAGGGCCTCGCACCTTCTGATGCATCAGGTAGGTGCACAATAGCATAGCCTAACCCTCTGTACTTTGGTCTATATTGATGCGGGACATAGACAGCCAGCTGATGACCAATCCATTAGTGCAATGGATGGCTGGAAGCATTTGTCTTTGCCTTTGCAATACCACAGAAGCAATGCATGGTCAATGTACAGCAATGACACACCTGTGTGAACAGCCAGGAGACCCCCCCCCCCCATGTTATGTTACATAGTTACATAGTTAGTACGGTCGAAAAAAGACATATGTCCATCAAGTTCAACCAGGGAATTAAGGGGTAGGGGTGTGGCGCGATATTGGGGAAGGGATGAGATTTTATATTTCTTCATAAGCATTAATCTTATTTTGTCAATTAGGAACATTCAGCACCCACCCGCTATCAAGGCAGCTGCCTATCATGTCATGCCCTACCTGCACAGGTGTGCTGGCTACTCAAATGATCCAATTAAGGAGGCCATTTAGTCAGCAGCAGCAGAAGTCCTGTGCCTGGACGCTCCAACAGGGGCCAGACACAAGCAGAAGCAGAAGCAGCAGAAGCAGCAGAAGCAGCAGCAGCACCACCTTTTGTTTTTTGGCTGCAGCAGCAGCAAGGCCCACAGGGCTGGCTAGCTGGCTAGCCAGCAAGCAGGTAGCAATGAAAGTAGGAATCTTTCTTTTTAACCCTGTAAGGGGGTGGTGCACTGTACCCGAAGATACTGCCATATCGGGTCAATGCATAGGGCGACGGAAGCAAGCTTCGAAATCGGCCCCCGTTCTCAAAAATCCATTTAATATATGGTCCCCAGATAGGGGACGTATCAGATATTAAACTGATAAGAACAGATACTACACTTGATCTTAGCCAAAAGGCCGAGAAGCGATAACCGTGAAAGGGGCGGGCCCAACAAGGTCCCCTTCATGGGCACTATCACTGCTTGCTGTCAGGGAGGCTGCCAGACAATTTTCCATGCACACTCTGGGCTGGGGGGCAGTCAACCACCAGTACACACAGCAGAACCTAAACCCATACCATTATTGCTAAGCAGCAAGACAGGGGCCCATTGCACTCCCACGGGGCCTTTTTAAATGCAATCCATAACCCGGATTTGCCAGGAACCCTTCTTACTCCTCCTACTTGCATGTGACACTGGGCTTAGGATCTGCATAGGAAACACACACACAAGCACACACCTACCTTTGTTGCCTGCAGATGCCTCCTTGGCTGTCCCCAAACGGTATCAAACCAACACCCACGGGAAGCTGTAAGCATAGAGGACATGCCTGCACCCCATTGGACTTACCTGTGTGGGTTAAATCCGGGTTATTTGACAACCTATGGCGGTGATGGTTCTGCTCAGGCAGAGCAGTGCTGATGCTCCTCATAAAGCTGTCGCTGCTGTGAAGGTTCTAGGTGACATCACAAATCCCTATGGTTACATACACAACAAAGCTGGGTTGTTGTTGTTTACACTCTGCAAGGCCTGTGGAAGTGAGTGACATCATAGCACTGTAGTTCTGAGGGTTCAAGATGGATGCAACAATCTCCTGTTGCTTCTATGAAGGCCGTAATAGACGACATCACCAAACAGCTCCATAGTCACATACACAGCAAAGGAGAGATGTTGTTTACACCTAGTGATGTCAGTGGTATTGAGTGACATCACAGCACAGTGCTAAGGCTCCTGGGCCTGGACACAGCAGCGGCTGCAATATCTCAACGGAGAATACGTTTATATCTATGTGTGTGTGTGCGCATATATATATATATATATATATATATATATATATATATATATATATATTCTCCGCCGAAATCACTTTTAAACCCATTTCCACCTTTTTTTCCCTTCTCTTCCTCTTACTTTTTTTTCACGTTTTTTTACGTTTTTCTCCTTTTCGCCTCTTTTCTGGGCGTATTATTCTTCTTTTTCTTCTTTTTTTTCGTCTAATGCATACCCCATCAGTGCAGCAATGCTTATTCAATACCGCCAGCAGATGGAGACACTGGGGGATAATTTTCTAAGGATTTATACTGATTTTTCCTGTCTGAATTTGTCGTACAGAAAGTTGCAGGCCAAATATGTGTGACATTTCTGCGACTTTAGCTTCTAGAGCATTTTTACAACATTATACATAGGTGCTGAATACATAAAAAGCGACTGTTCAGCGACAGACAAGTCGCATCGGCTGAAAGTAGGCCAGAATGTCAGTCCATGTTGGAGCAGGTTTAGATACAGTCTAAAGCATAGATCTCAAAGTCTGTGCACAGAATTTAGCAAGGGCCTCGCACCTTCTGATGCATCAGGTAGGTGCACAATAGCATAGCCTAACCCTCTGTACTTTGGTCTATATTGATGCGGGACATAGACAGCCAGCTGATGACCAATCCATTAGTGCAATGGATGGCTGGAAGCATTTGTCTTTGCCTTTGCAATACCACAGAAGCAATGCATGGTCAATGTACAGCAATGACACACCTGTGTGAACAGCCAGGAGACCCCCCCCCCCATGTTATGTTACATAGTTACATAGTTAGTACGGTCGAAAAAAGACATATGTCCATCAAGTTCAACCAGGGAATTAAGGGGTAGGGGTGTGGCGCGATATTGGGGAAGGGATGAGATTTTATATTTCTTCATAAGCATTAATCTTATTTTGTCAATTAGGAACATTCAGCACCCACCCGCTATCAAGGCAGCTGCCTATCATGTCATGCCCTACCTGCACAGGTGTGCTGGCTACTCAAATGATCCAATTAAGGAGGCCATTTAGTCAGCAGCAGCAGAAGTCCTGTGCCTGGACGCTCCAACAGGGGCCAGACACAAGCAGAAGCAGAAGCAGCAGAAGCAGCAGCAGCACCACCTTTTGTTTTTTGGCTGCAGCAGCAGCAAGGCCCACAGGGCTGGCTAGCTGGCTAGCCAGCAAGCAGGTAGCAATGAAAGTAGGAATCTTTCTTTTTAACCCTGTAAGGGGGTGGTGCACTGTACCCGAAGATACTGCCATATCGGGTCAATGCATAGGGCGACGGAAGCAAGCTTCGAAATCGGCCCCCGTTCTCAAAAATCCATTTAATATATGGTCCCCAGATAGGGGACGTATCAGATATTAAACTGATAAGAACAGATACTACACTTGATCTTAGCCAAAAGGCCGAGAAGCGATAACCGTGAAAGGGGCGGGCCCAACAAGGTCCCCTTCATGGGCACTATCACTGCTTGCTGTCAGGGAGGCTGCCAGACAATTTTCCATGCACACTCTGGGCTGGGGGGCAGTCAACCACCAGTACACACAGCAGAACCTAAACCCATACCATTATTGCTAAGCAGCAAGACAGGGGCCCATTGCACTCCCACGGGGCCTTTTTAAATGCAATCCATAACCCGGATTTGCCAGGAACCCTTCTTACTCCTCCTACTTGCATGTGACACTGGGCTTAGGATCTGCATAGGAAACACACACACAAGCACACACCTACCTTTGTTGCCTGCAGATGCCTCCTTGGCTGTCCCCAAACGGTATCAAACCAACACCCACGGGAAGCTGTAAGCATAGAGGACATGCCTGCACCCCATTGGACTTACCTGTGTGGGTTAAATCCGGGTTATTTGACAACCTATGGCGGTGATGGTTCTGCTCAGGCAGAGCAGTGCTGATGCTCCTCATAAAGCTGTCGCTGCTGTGAAGGTTCTAGGTGACATCACAAATCCCTATGGTTACATACACAACAAAGCTGGGTTGTTGTTGTTTACACTCTGCAAGGCCTGTGGAAGTGAGTGACATCATAGCACTGTAGTTCTGAGGGTTCAAGATGGATGCAACAATCTCCTGTTGCTTCTATGAAGGCCGTAATAGACGACATCACCAAACAGCTCCATAGTCACATACACAGCAAAGGAGAGATGTTGTTTACACCTAGTGATGTCAGTGGTATTGAGTGACATCACAGCACAGTGCTAAGGCTCCTGGGCCTGGACACAGCAGCGGCTGCAATATCTCAACGGAGAATACGTTTATATCTATGTGTGTGTGTGCGCATATATATATATATATATATATATATATATATATATATATATATATTTCTCCGCCGAAATCACTTTTAAACCCATTTCCACCTTTTTTTCCCTTCTCTTCCTCTTACTTTTTTTTCACGTTTTTTTACGTTTTTCTCCTTTTCGCCTCTTTTCTGGGCGTATTATTCTTCTTTTTCTTCTTTTTTTTCGTCTAATGCATACCCCATCAGTGCAGCAATGCTTATTCAATACCGCCAGCAGATGGAGACACTGGGGGATAATTTTCTAAGGATTTATACTGATTTTTCCTGTCTGAATTTGTCGCACAGAAAGTTGCAGGCCAAATATGTGTGACATTTCTGCGACTTTAGCTTCTAGAGCATTTTTACAACATTATACATAGGTGCTGAATACATAAAAAGCGACTGTTCAGCGACAGACAAGTCGCATCGGCTGAAAGTAGGCCAGAATGTCAGTCCATGTTGGAGCAGGTTTAGATACAGTCTAAAGCATAGATCTCAAAGTCTGTGCACAGAATTTAGCAAGGGCCTCGCACCTTCTGATGCATCAGGTAGGTGCACAATAGCATAGCCTAACCCTCTGTACTTTGGTCTATATTGATGCGGGACATAGACAGCCAGCTGATGACCAATCCATTAGTGCAATGGATGGCTGGAAGCATTTGTCTTTGCCTTTGCAATACCACAGAAGCAATGCATGGTCAATGTACAGCAATGACACACCTGTGTGAACAGCCAGGAGACCCCCCCCCCCCATGTTATGTTACATAGTTACATAGTTAGTACGGTCGAAAAAAGACATATGTCCATCAAGTTCAACCAGGGAATTAAGGGGTAGGGGTGTGGCGCGATATTGGGGAAGGGATGAGATTTTATATTTCTTCATAAGCATTAATCTTATTTTGTCAATTAGGAACATTCAGCACCCACCCGCTATCAAGGCAGCTGCCTATCATGTCATGCCCTACCTGCACAGGTGTGCTGGCTACTCAAATGATCCAATTAAGGAGGCCATTTAGTCAGCAGCAGCAGAAGTCCTGTGCCTGGACGCTCCAACAGGGGCCAGACACAAGCAGAAGCAGAAGCAGCAGAAGCAGCAGCAGCACCACCTTTTGTTTTTTGGCTGCAGCAGCAGCAAGGCCCACAGGGCTGGCTAGCTGGCTAGCCAGCAAGCAGGTAGCAATGAAAGTAGGAATCTTTCTTTTTAACCCTGTAAGGGGGTGGTGCACTGTACCCGAAGATACTGCCATATCGGGTCAATGCATAGGGCGACGGAAGCAAGCTTCGAAATCGGCCCCCGTTCTCAAAAATCCATTTAATATATGGTCCCCAGATAGGGGACGTATCAGATATTAAACTGATAAGAACAGATACTACACTTGATCTTAGCCAAAAGGCCGAGAAGCGATAACCGTGAAAGGGGCGGGCCCAACAAGGTCCCCTTCATGGGCACTATCACTGCTTGCTGTCAGGGAGGCTGCCAGACAATTTTCCATGCACACTCTGGGCTGTCGGGCAGTCAACCACCAGTACACACAGCAGAACCTAAACCCATACCATTATTGCTAAGCAGCAAGACAGGGGCCCATTGCACTCCCACGGGGCCTTTTTAAATGCAATCCATAACCCGGATTTGCCAGGAACCCTTCTTACTCCTCCTACTTGCATGTGACACTGGGCTTAGGATCTGCATAGGAAACACACACACAAGCACACACCTACCTTTGTTGCCTGCAGATGCCTCCTTGGCTGTCCCCAAACGGTATCAAACCAACACCCACGGGAAGCTGTAAGCATAGAGGACATGCCTGCACCCCATTGGACTTACCTGTGTGGGTTAAATCCGGGTTATTTGACAACCTATGGCGGTGATGGTTCTGCTCAGGCAGAGCAGTGCTGATGCTCCTCATAAAGCTGTCGCTGCTGTGAAGGTTCTAGGTGACATCACAAATCCCTATGGTTACATACACAACAAAGCTGGGTTGTTGTTGTTTACACTCTGCAAGGCCTGTGGAAGTGAGTGACATCATAGCACTGTAGTTCTGAGGGTTCAAGATGGATGCAACAATCTCCTGTTGCTTCTATGAAGGCCGTAATAGACGACATCACCAAACAGCTCCATAGTCACATACACAGCAAAGGAGAGATGTTGTTTACACCTAGTGATGTCAGTGGTATTGAGTGACATCACAGCACAGTGCTAAGGCTCCTGGGCCTGGACACAGCAGCGGCTGCAATATCTCAACGGAGAATACGTTTATATCTATGTGTGTGTGTGCGCATATATATATATATATATATATATATATATATATATATATATATTTCTCCGCCGAAATCACTTTTAAACCCATTTCCACCTTTTTTTCCCTTCTCTTCCTCTTACTTTTTTTTCACGTTTTTTTACGTTTTTCTCCTTTTCGCCTCTTTTCTGGGCGTATTATTCTTCTTTTTCTTCTTTTTTTTCGTCTAATGCATACCCCATCAGTGCAGCAATGCTTATTCAATACCGCCAGCAGATGGAGACACTGGGGGATAATTTTCTAAGGATTTATACTGATTTTTCCTGTCTGACTTTGTCGCACAGAAAGTTGCAGGCCAAATATGTGTGACATTTCTGCGACTTTAGCTTCTAGAGCATTTTTACAACATTATACATAGGTGCTGAATACATAAAAAGCGACTGTTCAGCGACAGACAAGTCGCATCGGCTGAAAGTAGGCCAGAATGTCAGTCCATGTTGGAGCAGGTTTAGATACAGTCTAAAGTATAGATCTCAAAGTCTGTGCACAGAATTTAGCAAGGGCCTCGCACCTTCTGATGCATCAGGTAGGTGCACAATAGCATAGCCTAACCCTCTGTACTTTGGTCTATATTGATGCGGGACATAGACAGCCAGCTGATGACCAATCCATTAGTGCAATGGATGGCTGGAAGCATTTGTCTTTGCCTTTGCAATACCACAGAAGCAATGCATGGTCAATGTACAGCAATGACACACCTGTGTGAACAGCCAGGAGACCCCCCCCCCATGTTATGTTACATAGTTACATAGTTAGTACGGTCGAAAAAAGACATATGTCCATCAAGTTCAACCAGGGAATTAAGGGGTAGGGGTGTGGCGCGATATTGGGGAAGGGATGAGATTTTATATTTCTTCATAAGCATTAATCTTATTTTGTCAATTAGGAACATTCAGCACCCACCCGCTATCAAGGCAGCTGCCTATCATGTCATGCCCTACCTGCACAGGTGTGCTGGCTACTCAAATGATCCAATTAAGGAGGCCATTTAGTCAGCAGCAGCAGAAGTCCTGTGCCTGGACGCTCCAACAGCGGCCAGACACAAGCAGAAGCAGCAGCAGCAGCACCACCTTTTGTTTTTTGGCTGCAGCAGCAGCAAGGCCCACAGGGCTGGCTAGCTGGCTAGCCAGCAAGCAGGTAGCAATGAAAGTAGGAATCTTTCTTTTTAACCCTGTAAGGGGGTGGTGCACTGTACCCGAAGATACTGCCATATCGGGTCAATGCATAGGGCGACGGAAGCAAGCTTCGAAATCGGCCCCCGTTCTCAAAAATCCATTTAATATATGGTCCCCAGATAGGGGACGTATCAGATATTAAACTGATAAGAACAGATACTACACTTGATCTTAGCCAAAAGGCCGAGAAGCGATAACCGTGAAAGGGGCGGGCCCAACAAGGTCCCCTTCATGGGCACTATCACTGCTTGCTGTCAGGGAGGCTGCCAGACAATTTTCCATGCACACTCTGGGCTGGGGGGCAGTCAACCACCAGTACACACAGCAGAACCTAAACCCATACCATTATTGCTAAGCAGCAAGACAGGGGCCCATTGCACTCCCACGGGGCCTTTTTAAATGCAATCCATAACCCGGATTTGCCAGGAACCCTTCTTACTCCTCCTACTTGCATGTGACACTGGGCTTAGGATCTGCATAGGAAACACACACACAAGCACACACCTACCTTTGTTGCCTGCAGATGCCTCCTTGGCTGTCCCCAAACGGTATCAAACCAACACCCACGGGAAGCTGTAAGCATAGAGGACATGCCTGCACCCCATTGGACTTACCTGTGTGGGTTAAACCCGGGTTATTTGACAACCTATGGCGGTGATGGTTCTGCTCAGGCAGAGCAGTGCTGATGCTCCTCATAAAGCTGTCGCTGCTGTGAAGGTTCTAGGTGACATCACAAATCCCTATGGTTACATACACAACAAAGCTGGGTTGTTGTTGTTTACACTCTGCAAGGCCTGTGGAAGTGAGTGACATCATAGCACTGTAGTTCTGAGGGTTCTAGATGGATGCAACAATCTCCTGTTGCTTCTATGAAGGCCATAATAGACGACATCACCAAACAGCTCCATAGTCACATACACAGCAAAGGAGAGATGTTGTTTACACCTAGTGATGTCAGTGGTATTGAGTGACATCACAGCACAGTGCTAAGGCTCCTGGGCCTGGACACAGCAGCGGCTGCAATATCTCAACGGAGAATACTTTTATATATATGTGTGTGTGTGCGCATATATATATATATATATATATATATATATATATATTTCTCCGCCGAAATCACTTTTAAACCCATTTCCACCTTTTTTTCCCTTCTCTTCCTCTTACTTTTTTTTCACGTTTTTTTACGTTTTTCTCCTTTTCGCCTCTTTTCTGGGCGTATTATTCTTCTTTTTCTTCTTTTTTTTCGTCTAATGCATACCCCATCAGTGCAGCAATGCTTATTCAATACCGCCAGCAGATGGAGACACTGGGGGATAATTTTCTAAGGATTTATACTGATTTTTCCTGTCTGAATTTGTCGCACAGAAAGTTGCAGGCCAAATATGTGTGACATTTCTGCGACTTTAGCTTCTAGAGCATTTTTACAACATTATACATAGGTGCTGAATACATAAAAAGCGACTGTTCAGCGACAGACAAGTCGCATCGGCTGAAAGTAGGCCAGAATGTCAGTCCATGTTGGAGCAGGTTTAGATACAGTCTAAAGTATAGATCTCAAAGTCTGTGCACAGAATTTAGCAAGGGCCTCGCACCTTCTGATGCATCAGGTAGGTGCACAATAGCATAGCCTAACCCTCTGTACTTTGGTCTATATTGATGCGGGACATAGACAGCCAGCTGATGACCAATCCATTAGTGCAATGGATGGCTGGAAGCATTTGTCTTTGCCTTTGCAATACCACAGAAGCAATGCATGGTCAATGTACAGCAATGACACACCTGTGTGAACAGCCAGGAGACCCCCCCCCCATGTTATGTTACATAGTTACATAGTTAGTACGGTCGAAAAAAGACATATGTCCATCAAGTTCAACCAGGGAATTAAGGGGTAGGGGTGTGGCGCGATATTGGGGAAGGGATGAGATTTTATATTTCTTCATAAGCATTAATCTTATTTTGTCAATTAGGAACATTCAGCACCCACCCGCTATCAAGGCAGCTGCCTATCATGTCATGCCCTACCTGCACAGGTGTGCTGGCTACTCAAATGATCCAATTAAGGAGGCCATTTAGTCAGCAGCAGCAGAAGTCCTGTGCCTGGACGCTCCAACAGCGGCCAGACACAAGCAGAAGCAGCAGAAGCAGCAGCAGCAGCACCACCTTTTGTTTTTTGGCTGCAGCAGCAGCAAGGCCCACAGGGCTGGCTAGCTGGCTAGCCAGCAAGCAGGTAGCAATGAAAGTAGGAATCTTTCTTTTTAACCCTGTAAGGGGGTGGTGCACTGTACCCGAAGATACTGCCATATCGGGTCAATGCATAGGGCGACGGAAGCAAGCTTCGAAATCGGCCCCCGTTCTCAAAAATCCATTTAATATATGGTCCCCAGATAGGGGACGTATCAGATATTAAACTGATAAGAACAGATACTACACTTGATCTTAGCCAAAAGGCCGAGAAGCGATAACCGTGAAAGGGGCGGGCCCAACAAGGTCCCCTTCATGGGCACTATCACTGCTTGCTGTCAGGGAGGCTGCCAGACAATTTTCCATGCACACTCTGGGCTGGGGGGCAGTCAACCACCAGTACACACAGCAGAACCTAAACCCATACCATTATTGCTAAGCAGCAAGACAGGGGTCCATTGCACTCCCACGGGGCCTTTTTAAATGCAATCCATAACCCGGATTTGCCAGGAACCCTTCTTACTCCTCCTACTTGCATGTGACACTGGGCTTAGGATCTGCATAGGAAACACACACACAAGCACACACCTACCTTTGTTGCCTGCAGATGCCTCCTTGGCTGTCCCCAAACGGTATCAAACCAACACCCACGGGAAGCTGTAAGCATAGAGGACATGCCTGCACCCCATTGGACTTACCTGTGTGGGTTAAACCCGGGTTATTTGACAACCTATGGCGGTGATGGTTCTGCTCAGGCAGAGCAGTGCTGATGCTCCTCATAAAGCTGTCGCTGCTGTGAAGGTTCTAGGTGACATCACAAATCCCTATGGTTACATACACAACAAAGCTGGGTTGTTGTTGTTTACACTCTGCAAGGCCTGTGGAAGTGAGTGACATCATAGCACTGTAGTTCTGAGGGTTCTAGATGGATGCAACAATCTCCTGTTGCTTCTATGAAGGCCATAATAGACGACATCACCAAACAGCTCCATAGTCACATACACAGCAAAGGAGAGATGTTGTTTACACCTAGTGATGTCAGTGGTATTGAGTGACATCACAGCACAGTGCTAAGGCTCCTGGGCCTGGACACAGCAGCGGCTGCAATATCTCAACGGAGAATACGTTTATATATATGTGTGTGTGTGCGCGTATATATATATATATATATATATATATATATATATATATATATTTCTCCGCCGAAATCACTTTTAAACCCATTTCCACCTTTTTTTCCCTTCTCTTCTTCTTACTTTTTTTTCACGTTTTTTTACGTTTTTCTCCTTTTCGCCTCTTTTCTGGGCGTATTATTCTTCTTTTTCTTCTTTTTTTTCGTCTAATGCATACCCCATCAGTGCAGCAATGCTTATTCAATACCGCCAGCAGATGGAGACACTGGGGGATAATTTTCTAAGGATTTATACTGATTTTTCCTGTCTGAATTTGTCGCACAGAAAGTTGCAGGCCAAATATGTGTGACATTTCTGCGACTTTAGCTTCTAGAGCATTTTTACAACATTATACATAGGTGCTGAATACATAAAAAGCGACTGTTCAGCGACAGACAAGTCGCATCGGCTGAAAGTAGGCCAGAATGTCAGTCCATGTTGGAGCAGGTTTAGATACAGTCTAAAGTATAGATCTCAAAGTCTGTGCACAGAATTTAGCAAGGGCCTCGCACCTTCTGATGCATCAGGTAGGTGCACAATAGCATAGCCTAACCCTCTGTACTTTGGTCTATATTGATGCGGGACATAGACAGCCAGCTGATGACCAATCCATTAGTGCAATGGATGGCTGGAAGCATTTGTCTTTGCCTTTGCAATACCACAGAAGCAATGCATGGTCAATGTACAGCAATGACACACCTGTGTGAACAGCCAGGAGACCCCCCCCCCCATGTTATGTTACATAGTTACATAGTTAGTACGGTCGAAAAAAGACATATGTCCATCAAGTTCAACCAGGGAATTAAGGGGTAGGGGTGTGGCGCGATATTGGGGAAGGGATGAGATTTTATATTTCTTCATAAGCATTAATCTTATTTTGTCAATTAGGAACATTCAGCACCCACCCGCTATCAAGGCAGCTGCCTATCATGTCATGCCCTACCTGCACAGGTGTGCTGGCTACTCAAATGATCCAATTAAGGAGGCCATTTAGTCAGCAGCAGCAGAAGTCCTGTGCCTGGACGCTCCAACAGCGGCCAGACACAAGCAGAAGCAGCAGAAGCAGCAGCAGCAGCACCACCTTTTGTTTTTTGGCTGCAGCAGCAGCAAGGCCCACAGGGCTGGCTAGCTGGCTAGCCAGCAAGCAGGTAGCAATGAAAGTAGGAATCTTTCTTTTTAACCCTGTAAGGGGGTGGTGCACTGTACCCGAAGATACTGCCATATCGGGTCAATGCATAGGGCGACGGAAGCAAGCTTCGAAATCGGCCCCCGTTCTCAAAAATCCATTTAATATATGGTCCCCAGATAGGGGACGTATCAGATATTAAACTGATAAGAACAGATACTACACTTGATCTTAGCCAAAAGGCCGAGAAGCGATAACCGTGAAAGGGGCGGGCCCAACAAGGTCCCCTTCATGGGCACTATCACTGCTTGCTGTCAGGGAGGCTGCCAGACAATTTTCCATGCACACTCTGGGCTGGGGGGCAGTCAACCACCAGTACACACAGCAGAACCTAAACCCATACCATTATTGCTAAGCAGCAAGACAGGGGCCCATTGCACTCCCACGGGGCCTTTTTAAATGCAATCCATAACCCGGATTTGCCAGGAACCCTTCTTACTCCTCCTACTTGCATGTGACACTGGGCTTAGGATCTGCATAGGAAACACACACACAAGCACACACCTACCTTTGTTGCCTGCAGATGCCTCCTTGGCTGTCCCCAAACGGTATCAAACCAACACCCACGGGAAGCTGTAAGCATAGAGGACATGCCTGCACCCCATTGGACTTACCTGTGTGGGTTAAACCCGGGTTATTTGACAACCTATGGCGGTGATGGTTCTGCTCAGGCAGAGCAGTGCTGATGCTCCTCATAAAGCTGTCGCTGCTGTGAAGGTTCTAGGTGACATCACAAATCCCTATGGTTACATACACAACAAAGCTGGGTTGTTGTTGTTTACACTCTGCAAGGCCTGTGGAAGTGAGTGACATCATAGCACTGTAGTTCTGAGGGTTCTAGATGGATGCAACAATCTCCTGTTGCTTCTATGAAGGCCATAATAGACGACATCACCAAACAGCTCCATAGTCACATACACAGCAAAGGAGAGATGTTGTTTACACCTAGTGATGTCAGTGGTATTGAGTGACATCACAGCACAGTGCTAAGGCTCCTGGGCCTGGACACAGCAGCGGCTGCAATATCTCAACGGAGAATACGTTTATATATATGTGTGTGTGTGCGCGTATATATATATATATATATATATATATATATATATATATTTCTCCGCCGAAATCACTTTTAAACCCATTTCCACCTTTTTTTCCCTTCTCTTCCTCTTACTTTTTTTTCACGTTTTTTTACGTTTTTCTCCTTTTCGCCTCTTTTCTGGGCGTATTATTCTTCTTTTTCTTCTTTTTTTTCGTCTAATGCATACCCCATCAGTGCAGCAATGCTTATTCAATACCGCCAGCAGATGGAGACACTGGGGGATAATTTTCTAAGGATTTATACTGATTTTTCCTGTCTGACTTTGTCGCACAGAAAGTTGCAGGCCAAATATGTGTGACATTTCTGCGACTTTAGCTTCTAGAGCATTTTTACAACATTATACATAGGTGCTGAATACATAAAAAGCGACTGTTCAGCGACAGACAAGTCGCATCGGCTGAAAGTAGGCCAGAATGTCAGTCCATGTTGGAGCAGGTTTAGATACAGTCTAAAGTATAGATCTCAAAGTCTGTGCACAGAATTTAGCAAGGGCCTCGCACCTTCTGATGCATCAGGTAGGTGCACAATAGCATAGCCTAACCCTCTGTACTTTGGTCTATATTGATGCGGGACATAGACAGCCAGCTGATGACCAATCCATTAGTGCAATGGATGGCTGGAAGCATTTGTCTTTGCCTTTGCAATACCACAGAAGCAATGCATGGTCAATGTACAGCAATGACACACCTGTGTGAACAGCCAGGAGACCCCCCCCCCCATGTTATGTTACATAGTTACATAGTTAGTACGGTCGAAAAAAGACATATGTCCATCAAGTTCAACCAGGGAATTAAGGGGTAGGGGTGTGGCGCGATATTGGGGAAGGGATGAGATTTTATATTTCTTCATAAGCATTAATCTTATTTTGTCAATTAGGAACATTCAGCACCCACCCGCTATCAAGGCAGCTGCCTATCATGTCATGCCCTACCTGCACAGGTGTGCTGGCTACTCAAATGATCCAATTAAGGAGGCCATTTAGTCAGCAGCAGCAGAAGTCCTGTGCCTGGACGCTCCAACAGCGGCCAGACACAAGCAGAAGCAGCAGAAGCAGCAGCAGCAGCACCACCTTTTGTTTTTTGGCTGCAGCAGCAGCAAGGCCCACAGGGCTGGCTAGCTGGCTAGCCAGCAAGCAGGTAGCAATGAAAGTAGGAATCTTTCTTTTTAACCCTGTAAGGGGGTGGTGCACTGTACCCGAAGATACTGCCATATCGGGTCAATGCATAGGGCGACGGAAGCAAGCTTCGAAATCGGCCCCCGTTCTCAAAAATCCATTTAATATATGGTCCCCAGATAGGGGACGTATCAGATATTAAACTGATAAGAACAGATACTACACTTGATCTTAGCCAAAAGGCCGAGAAGCGATAACCGTGAAAGGGGCGGGCCCAACAAGGTCCCCTTCATGGGCACTATCACTGCTTGCTGTCAGGGAGGCTGCCAGACAATTTTCCATGCACACTCTGGGCTGGGGGGCAGTCAACCACCAGTACACACAGCAGAACCTAAACCCATACCATTATTGCTAAGCAGCAAGACAGGGGCCCATTGCACTCCCACGGGGCCTTTTTAAATGCAATCCATAACCCGGATTTGCCAGGAACCCTTCTTACTCCTCCTACTTGCATGTGACACTGGGCTTAGGATCTGCATAGGAAACACACACACAAGCACACACCTACCTTTGTTGCCTGCAGATGCCTCCTTGGCTGTCCCCAAACGGTATCAAACCAACACCCACGGGAAGCTGTAAGCATAGAGGACATGCCTGCACCCCATTGGACTTACCTGTGTGGGTTAAACCCGGGTTATTTGACAACCTATGGCGGTGATGGTTCTGCTCAGGCAGAGCAGTGCTGATGCTCCTCATAAAGCTGTCGCTGCTGTGAAGGTTCTAGGTGACATCACAAATCCCTATGGTTACATACACAACAAAGCTGGGTTGTTGTTGTTTACACTCTGCAAGGCCTGTGGAAGTGAGTGACATCATAGCACTGTAGTTCTGAGGGTTCTAGATGGATGCAACAATCTCCTGTTGCTTCTATGAAGGCCATAATAGACGACATCACCAAACAGCTCCATAGTCACATACACAGCAAAGGAGAGATGTTGTTTACACCTAGTGATGTCAGTGGTATTGAGTGACATCACAGCACAGTGCTAAGGCTCCTGGGCCTGGACACAGCAGCAGCTGCAATATCTCAACGGAGAATACGTTTATATATATGTGTGTGTGTGCGCGTATATATATATATATATATATATATATATATATATATATATTTCTCCGCCGAAATCACTTTTAAACCCATTTCCACCTTTTTTTCCCTTCTCTTCCTCTTACTTTTTTTTCACGTTTTTTTACGTTTTTCTCCTTTTCGCCTCTTTTCTGGGCGTATTATTCTTCTTTTTCTTCTTTTTTTTCGTCTAATGCATACCCCATCAGTGCAGCAATGCTTATTCAATACCGCCAGCAGATGGAGACACTGGGGGATAATTTTCTAAGGATTTATACTGATTTTTCCTGTCTGAATTTGTCGCACAGAAAGTTGCAGGCCAAATATGTGTGACATTTCTGCGACTTTAGCTTCTAGAGCATTTTTACAACATTATACATAGGTGCTGAATACATAAAAAGCGACTGTTCAGCGACAGACAAGTCGCATCGGCTGAAAGTAGGCCAGAATGTCAGTCCATGTTGGAGCAGGTTTAGATACAGTCTAAAGTATAGATCTCAAAGTCTGTGCACAGAATTTAGCAAGGGCCTCGCACCTTCTGATGCATCAGGTAGGTGCACAATAGCATAGCCTAACCCTCTGTACTTTGGTCTATATTGATGCGGGACATAGACAGCCAGCTGATGACCAATCCATTAGTGCAATGGATGGCTGGAAGCATTTGTCTTTGCCTTTGCAATACCACAGAAGCAATGCATGGTCAATGTACAGCAATGACACACCTGTGTGAACAGCCAGGAGACCCCCCCCCCCATGTTATGTTACATAGTTACATAGTTAGTACG
Source organism: Hyla sarda (assembly GCF_029499605.1). Lineage (NCBI taxonomy): Eukaryota > Metazoa > Chordata > Amphibia > Anura > Hylidae > Hyla > Hyla sarda. The sequence continues at coordinate 24,375 of NW_026609344.1, forward strand.
GTCGAAAAAAGACATATGTCCATCAAGTTCAACCAGGGAATTAAGGGGTAGGGGTGTGGCGCGATATTGGGGAAGGGATGAGATTTTATATTTCTTCATAAGCATTAATCTTATTTTGTCAATTAGGAACATTCAGCACCCACCCGCTATCAAGGCAGCTGCCTATCATGTCATGCCCTACCTGCACAGGTGTGCTGGCTACTCAAATGATCCAATTAAGGAGGCCATTTAGTCAGCAGCAGCAGAAGTCCTGTGCCTGGACGCTCCAACAGCGGCCAGACACAAGCAGAAGCAGCAGAAGCAGCAGCAGCAGCACCACCTTTTGTTTTTTGGCTGCAGCAGCAGCAAGGCCCACAGGGCTGGCTAGCTGGCTAGCCAGCAAGCAGGTAGCAATGAAAGTAGGAATCTTTCTTTTTAACCCTGTAAGGGGGTGGTGCACTGTACCCGAAGATACTGCCATATCGGGTCAATGCATAGGGCGACGGAAGCAAGCTTCGAAATCGGCCCCCGTTCTCAAAAATCCATTTAATATATGGTCCCCAGATAGGGGACGTATCAGATATTAAACTGATAAGAACAGATACTACACTTGATCTTAGCCAAAAGGCCGAGAAGCGATAACCGTGAAAGGGGCGGGCCCAACAAGGTCCCCTTCATGGGCACTATCACTGCTTGCTGTCAGGGAGGCTGCCAGACAATTTTCCATGCACACTCTGGGCTGGGGGGCAGTCAACCACCAGTACACACAGCAGAACCTAAACCCATACCATTATTGCTAAGCAGCAAGACAGGGGCCCATTGCACTCCCACGGGGCCTTTTTAAATGCAATCCATAACCCGGATTTGCCAGGAACCCTTCTTACTCCTCCTACTTGCATGTGACACTGGGCTTAGGATCTGCATAGGAAACACACACACAAGCACACACCTACCTTTGTTGCCTGCAGATGCCTCCTTGGCTGTCCCCAAACGGTATCAAACCAACACCCACGGGAAGCTGTAAGCATAGAGGACATGCCTGCACCCCATTGGACTTACCTGTGTGGGTTAAACCCGGGTTATTTGACAACCTATGGCGGTGATGGTTCTGCTCAGGCAGAGCAGTGCTGATGCTCCTCATAAAGCTGTCGCTGCTGTGAAGGTTCTAGGTGACATCACAAATCCCTATGGTTACATACACAACAAAGCTGGGTTGTTGTTGTTTACACTCTGCAAGGCCTGTGGAAGTGAGTGACATCATAGCACTGTAGTTCTGAGGGTTCTAGATGGATGCAACAATCTCCTGTTGCTTCTATGAAGGCCATAATAGACGACATCACCAAACAGCTCCATAGTCACATACACAGCAAAGGAGAGATGTTGTTTACACCTAGTGATGTCAGTGGTATTGAGTGACATCACAGCACAGTGCTAAGGCTCCTGGGCCTGGACACAGCAGCGGCTGCAATATCTCAACGGAGAATACGTTTATATATATGTGTGTGTGTGCGCGTATATATATATATATATATATATATATATATATATATATATATATATATTTCTCCGCCGAAATCACTTTTAAACCCATTTCCACCTTTTTTTCCCTTCTCTTCCTCTTACTTTTTTTTCACGTTTTTTTACGTTTTTCTCCTTTTCGCCTCTTTTCTGGGCGTATTATTCTTCTTTTTCTTCTTTTTTTTTGTCTAATGCATACCCCATCAGTGCAGCAATGCTTATTCAATACCGCCAGCAGATGGAGACACTGGGGGATAATTTTCTAAGGATTTATACTGATTTTTCCTGTCTGAATTTGTCGCACAGAAAGTTGCAGGCCAAATATGTGTGACATTTCTGCGACTTTAGCTTCTAGAGCATTTTTACAACATTATACATAGGTGCTGAATACATAAAAAGCGACTGTTCAGCGACAGACAAGTCGCATCGGCTGAAAGTAGGCCAGAATGTCAGTCCATGTTGGAGCAGGTTTAGATACAGTCTAAAGTATAGATCTCAAAGTCTGTGCACAGAATTTAGCAAGGGCCTCGCACCTTCTGATGCATCAGGTAGGTGCACAATAGCATAGCCTAACCCTCTGTACTTTGGTCTATATTGATGCGGGACATAGACAGCCAGCTGATGACCAATCCATTAGTGCAATGGATGGCTGGAAGCATTTGTCTTTGCCTTTGCAATACCACAGAAGCAATGCATGGTCAATGTACAGCAATGACACACCTGTGTGAACAGCCAGGAGACCCCCCCCCCATGTTATGTTACATAGTTACATAGTTAGTACGGTCGAAAAAAGACATATGTCCATCAAGTTCAACCAGGGAATTAAGGGGTAGGGGTGTGGCGCGATATTGGGGAAGGGATGAGATTTTATATTTCTTCATAAGCATTAATCTTATTTTGTCAATTAGGAACATTCAGCACCCACCCGCTATCAAGGCAGCTGCCTATCATGTCATGCCCTACCTGCACAGGTGTGCTGGCTACTCAAATGATCCAATTAAGGAGGCCATTTAGTCAGCAGCAGCAGAAGTCCTGTGCCTGGACGCTCCAACAGCGGCCAGACACAAGCAGAAGCAGCAGAAGCAGCAGCAGCAGCACCACCTTTTGTTTTTTGGCTGCAGCAGCAGCAAGGCCCACAGGGCTGGCTAGCTGGCTAGCCAGCAAGCAGGTAGCAATGAAAGTAGGAATCTTTCTTTTTAACCCTGTAAGGGGGTGGTGCACTGTACCCGAAGATACTGCCATATCGGGTCAATGCATAGGGCGACGGAAGCAAGCTTCGAAATCGGCCCCCGTTCTCAAAAATCCATTTAATATATGGTCCCCAGATAGGGGACGTATCAGATATTAAACTGATAAGAACAGATAAGGTTTCAACAAAATTTTATTGAATAAATAAGAAACCATACAAAATTTAAAATGCAAAATAATAAAAGGTTCACAAAAGTTTTAAAATACAAATAATAAAACCAGTAATAAAAGGAGAAAAAATAAAAATGGCAGGATAAAACATTATACAAATGTCATAAAAACTGATTATACTGTTATTTCGTTCCATAGAGGCAGACACCACATGGATGCTGCCTCGCTGGCCCCCAACTGTTTCTTGTCTCTTAGGTAATAGATGTACATCTCACTCAGGGCCAGCTTTATACAGTTTTTAACATCAATAAAATCATGTTTAAAAAGTAAGATGTTCCTAACTTTCCAGATGGCATTTTTAAAACAATTAATAATCATCCAGCAGATCATCTGCTGTTTAAAATTGGGGCAGTTAAAAAGACCGTAAAAGACACATTCGTGATTAAAATCTTTTAGGCCGCAGGCCCACTTCAAAAGTGGGCCTACCTTCCTCCAAAGCTTCCGTGCAAAAGGGCAGTTCCAAAATATGTGCAGCACCGTTTCGTCCACTCCGCAGCCATCTCTCGGGCACTTGGCTCTCGCCACCAGTCCTCGCCTGTGCTGGAACTCACGAGTAGGGAGGCACTGGTGGACGATTGCCCAGGCAAGATCCCTGTGTACATTCGCCAGAAACTTCCCGTACACGTTCCGCCATACCTTTTTGGATCTTGCCTGTGTGAAATTGGACACTGCCAGGGTAACCTCACTCCGCCTGAGGACCTTTGATACCTTTCTCTGGTCCCCCAGTATGTCAGGCTCCAAATCTTGGAGACCTAGGAGCCTGACTGTCTTTTCCAACACCACATAATGTTTTGGGGGACACAGAAGCACCGGAGCGTTCAGAGGGATGCGCAACCATCTTTTAAAAACCATGCCCGCAGCGTACCTTAAAAAGCAGCTAAAAATGCCATTGGATTTAATAATTTTAAAACAGAAACAGAAATACTTTATGTAAAAGAAAGTAAAAAGGTTAGGAACATCTTTCCCGCCATTATCTTTACTTTTGTACATAAAATCACGCTTTAATTTCTCCATTTTTGAACCCCATAAAAAAGAAAAAACAATTCTAGTTACTTTTTTAATGTATAAAATAGATGGAGGAAATACCATGGCAATGTATAGCATAATAGGGAGTAAAACCATCTTTATTATTAAAATCTTCCCCTCCATGGTAAGGTTTCTAAGATTCCACATTAAAATCTTCTTCTCCATCTTAGCTATAGCTGAATCCCAGTTAGGGCTCCCATCATTGACCTGGTTAAAAACAATACCTAAAACTTTAATTTGATCCTGTTGCATTGTGACTCCTGGGGTGATGGATGAATCCCAGGAGCCAATATAAAAACAGTCACATTTATCTGTGTTTAGCTTAAAACCAGAGACCTCGCAGAAATAGCTGGTGTTCCTCAATGCCCCCCTCATGGATGGAGAGTCCGGGCACAGTATGGTGACATCATCCATGTACCCCAACACCTTTAGATGGGTCCCTCCTCCACCAGGTATCGGTACGCCTCTTACTACCCGGTCTTTTCTGAGGAGGGCCATCAGTGGTTCGATTGCGCAAATAAAAAGGAGTGGGGACAGGGGGCAGCCCTGTTTGACACCTGATAAAAGAGGAACACCGCTGGTTAAAAAGCCATTAACAGAGACTTGACTAAAACAGGATCGGTATAAAAGCATGATTCGGCTTAAAATCGTTTCAGGCACTGCCATCTTTTTAAGAACTAAAAACAGGTATTCATGGGAGACCCTATCAAAGGCTTTTTCAAAGTCTAAGGATAAAATTGCTACAGTTTGATTTCTATCCTTAAAATACCATAAAACATCTCTTAAAATATTTAGGGATTCAGCTATAGACCTTCCAGGTACCCCACAAACCTGATTTGGGTGAATTAATTTATGAATAAAAGGTTTAAAACGGACAGCTAATAACTTGGCTAAAACTTTATAATCGACATTTAAAAGTGTGATGGGGCGCCAATTTTTTAGCATATCCTTTTCACCCTTTTTAAAAAGTAATGATACAATCCCCCTCCTCCAGGAAGGGGGAAGTTCATTAACAATAAAAGTTTCTTTATACAATAAAACCATATCATCCTTTAAAATATCCCAAAAAGCTAAATAAAATTCGATGGGTAAACCATCTTCCCCAGGGGCCTTCCCACTAGAAAAACTTTTAAAAACAAATAAAAGTTCATCTAAGTTAAGATCACGGGATAAAACCTCCTGGTCTAAAACATCTAGCTTAAAATCAAGGGAATTAAGAACATGTTCTAAAAAGGATGGATTAAGATCTTTCTTATTAAAAAGAAGCTGGTAGAAGTTAAAAACTGCATCTAACATGCCTTTTGGAGTGGATTCACCCTCAAGGTTTTGGATGATATCCCTCCTATTCATCACTTTTTTAAAAAAGAAACGGGAACATTTCTCGCCCTCCTCCAGGTGCTGCACATGTGAGTTAAAAATGATTTGTTTCCCTTTCTTTTCTATGGCATGTTTTATTTCAGTTTTAAGGTTTAAAATATCATTTTCTACATCCATACCAGCTTCTTTCAATTTAAAAAGTACATTTAAACGCATGTTAAGAACATAAAACCACTGTTTTTCCATTTTTGCCTTCTTCTTACCTGCTTTGATAAAAAAAAATCTGATTTTAGATTTGGTGCCCTCCCACCAGTGCAGCATAGGCTCGTGGGGTTTTCTTTGTGATTGCCAGCATTGGTAGGTCCGCACAAACTCCTCTTTTATCTCAGGGTCCTCTAGGAGTGTGGTGTTTAATCTCCAGAGGCCCCTTTTTGCTTTTTGCTCCCCCTCTAGCTCCAGGCCCACCAAGAGGAGCTTATGATCAGAGAAGATATTCTGCTCGAGCGTGCATTTCAGGGGTTTAAAAGCTCTAGAGGAAAAAATAAAATCGATTCTGGAGCTCACTCTTCCATTGGACCATGTGGCGCCTGGGTCCTCCGGCAAGAGATCCTTCCAGCAATCTTTCAAATTAAAATCATCAATAAAATTTTTAAGCAGGTAAGAAGTGCGGTCTTTACGATTAATATCCCCACCCTGCCGGTGTTCCCCATCACGTATGCAGTTAAAATCACCTCCCACCAGCAGGGGGGAAGACCCAACACAAAACAGTGGTAAAATTTCAAATAGTTCTGCCCGCTCCTGTTTATCAGGAGGGGCATACACATTTAAAACACGAATTAAAAGTCCATTAAAATATAGATGAATTAAAAGAGCTCTGCCAGGCACAATCTCAGTTACTGTATGAATAGAAAAGGACTGGCCTCGGCAGAGCAGCCCAACACCCACAGAACGACAGTCATTTGCACCGGACCATATGGATGGGCCCAGCTTCCAGTCTTCTTTTAAGTCTTTATAGTCCATTTTACTAGGGATTCCACATTCTTGTAGCAGGCAAAGGTCAAAGTCACATGTCTCTAGATAAGAAAATAAAGCAGCCCTGCGATCAGGGCTCTTTAAGGACCTCACATTGAGTGAGGCAATTTTTACAGGGATAGGCATAGTTTATGGAGAGTCCGTGCTTGGAGAATCAAAGTCAATAATAAGCTGCGTACCGTCATCCCCCGCCTGCGGGGTCATCAGCTCCTTGATGTTCTGAGGGTCGGAGCTTGAGATCGATGATGCCCCGACCCTGAGCTCGCTCTCGTCCGAACTACGGCACGCCGCTTTCCTTTGAATGTCTTCCTCTTCTTCTTCTCTTTGTCTTTTAAATGTCACACTGCTGTCCATATCCTCTGTGTTGCTCTCACTCGATGTAATCTCTGGCCCCCGGCTGATGGATCTGCGTCTTCTTTCATAATTTGACGACTGGAACTGCTGCACAGGGGCCTGTGAGGCCTCTTTTCCGGAACCTTTGCCGCTACCTTGGGAAGTTTTCATCGCTTGTTCCCCAGCAAGCGTTGCTGAGGACTGTTGCTCCAACTTCCCCATCGATCGACGATGGCCAGTTTTACCCACCGGGTCCACTGCTGGCGGGGCAGCAAACCCTGGTTTGGCGCCACTTGTCTTCTTGGCCCTGTCCTGTATAGGCGGAGTAACAGGACCGGGCTCAGACCTGGCCACCTGGCTCCCCTTCCGGCGGGCTTTCACCGGGGCCTCTTCGTCCGGAGCAGGGCGACCCTGGGCCAAGCCAGTACCTGGCTTATGCTGCAATTTTGGGTCCACTTTTGCCCCCACCGAGGCCCGTCGGCTGCCACCCGCCACAGGTGAGCCCCCTTCAGAAGTTTCGGCGGGCTCTTGAGCCAGGTAGGAAGTCGATCGACGTCTTTCAATTTCCCGGGCAGTAAACTCGATCACCCGCCCGGGCTTCGTGGAATCCCCATGGCCTCCCCCTAGCACTACCACCGGTGGGCCCCCCGATGGAGCACCAGAGGTCTTGGGCCTGGACCCATCAGTACCTGCCATCTGGGGTTTGGGCATCTTAAAAAAGGACGTCTTTTGTCCTGTCCCCTCTTTGGGTGGGCCCAGCCTTGACCCACCCATCGTAGTTTTTGCTTTATGGGGACAGGAATTAAAATCGTGATTTTCCTCTCCGCAGAGGTTGCACCTTATCGTATGGCTACATCTTGAGGCTATGTGACCTTCTTGGCCACACCTATTGCAGCGAATCACACGCTCTGCGCCGCAGGTCTCCTGGGTGTGGCCAAACCTCAAGCAATTTCGGCAATACATAGGCATTTGAGGATAGAACAGGAAGCCCCGAACTCTCCCGATGGCAAAATTTGGGGGCGGATGGCAAAGACCCCCAATACCACCGGGATCCTTACGGAGCTTGACCCAGAACTTCCTCTTGCCGTTCCAGAACCGCACGGAGTTCAAGATTTTGTTTGCGAATCGCACCTCTTCGCAGTATCGCCGAAGAAAAGTGGCTATATCCTCCGTGGTCACATGAGGGCTGTGCATAGCCACCACCAACGGTATATGTTCCTCACCATAGAGGAACTGGAACGAAAGACCGTCGAGTCGATCGTCCCTCTGGTCCGCACCAGACAAGGTTGCATAGATGTTATCGCAACACGCCGTGGCCGTGAAGGTGACGGTATACAGGCCACGGCTTTCCTGGTCATTTAGACACAGGATGTCCTCCCTATTGAGGCGGAAGTAGTCAAGAAGAATCACCTCCGCAATGAAGCGGAGGTTCTTCAACTGACGATGGCTCTCCGACACCTCTATGCGGATGGTATTTCGCATCGACATTTCCCCAGAGGGGAAAGCCCAGGAGAACGGCATCTTCCACACCCAGGGACTAAGCCCCTTCCCCAATAGCAGCAGGGGCTCGGAATCCCGCTATAAAAGCGGAACCCTTACCCAAGGCAGAGGTCGGGGGTACCCTAGGTGCTTCCGAAGCTACAGGTAACGCTCAACGTACCGAAAATGCCTTCTGAGACACAAGGTCCCAGAGACAGGGGGATCGCAACCCGTTGTCCGTGGACTAAGCCCGCTCCCCAATAGCAGCAAGGGGGTGAAGTCCCTCCGTAAGGAGAGACAATCCCCCAAGGCCGAGAAGCGGGGTACCACAGACACCTTCCGACCAGACCAAATACAGATACTACACTTGATCTTAGCCAAAAGGCCGAGAAGCGATAACCGTGAAAGGGGCGGGCCCAACAAGGTCCCCTTCATGGGCACTATCACTGCTTGCTGTCAGGGAGGCTGCCAGACAATTTTCCATGCACACTCTGGGCTGGGGGGCAGTCAACCACCAGTACACACAGCAGAACCTAAACCCATACCATTATTGCTAAGCAGCAAGACAGGGGCCCATTGCACTCCCACGGGGCCTTTTTAAATGCAATCCATAACCCGGATTTGCCAGGAACCCTTCTTACTCCTCCTACTTGCATGTGACACTGGGCTTAGGATCTGCATAGGAAACACACACACAAGCACACACCTACCTTTGTTGCCTGCAGATGCCTCCTTGGCTGTCCCCAAACGGTATCAAACCAACACCCACGGGAAGCTGTAAGCATAGAGGACATGCCTGCACCCCATTGGACTTACCTGTGTGGGTTAAACCCGGGTTATTTGACAACCTATGGCGGTGATGGTTCTGCTCAGGCAGAGCAGTGCTGATGCTCCTCATAAAGCTGTCGCTGCTGTGAAGGTTCTAGGTGACATCACAAATCCCTATGGTTACATACACAACAAAGCTGGGTTGTTGTTGTTTACACTCTGCAAGGCCTGTGGAAGTGAGTGACATCATAGCACTGTAGTTCTGAGGGTTCTAGATGGATGCAACAATCTCCTGTTGCTTCTATGAAGGCCATAATAGACGACATCACCAAACAGCTCCATAGTCACATACACAGCAAAGGAGAGATGTTGTTTACACCTAGTGATGTCAGTGGTATTGAGTGACATCACAGCACAGTGCTAAGGCTCCTGGGCCTGGACACAGCAGCGGCTGCAATATCTCAACGGAGAATACGTTTATATATATGTGTGTGTGTGCGCGTATATATATATATATATATATATATATATATATATATATATTTCTCCGCCGAAATCACTTTTAAACCCATTTCCACCTTTTTTTCCCTTCTCTTCCTCTTACTTTTTTTTCACGTTTTTTTACGTTTTTCTCCTTTTCGCCTCTTTTCTGGGCGTATTATTCTTCTTTTTCTTCTTTTTTTTCGTCTAATGCATACCCCATCAGTGCAGCAATGCTTATTCAATACCGCCAGCAGATGGAGACACTGGGGGATAATTTTCTAAGGATTTATACTGATTTTTCCTGTCTGAATTTGTCGCACAGAAAGTTGCAGGCCAAATATGTGTGACATTTCTGCGACTTTAGCTTCTAGAGCATTTTTACAACATTATACATAGGTGCTGAATACATAAAAAGCGACTGTTC
>NW_026609345.1:0-2500 GCF_029499605.1 Hyla sarda
AAAGAGGAGAAGAGAACAGAAAGAGGAGGAGAGAACAGAAAGAGGAGAAGAGAACAGAAAGAGGAGAAGAGAACAGAAAGAGGAGGAGAGAACAGAAAGAGGAGAAGAGAGGACAACAGAAAGAGGAGGAGAGAACAGAAAGAGGAGGAGAGAACAGAAAGAGGAGAAGAGAACAGAAAGAGGAGAAGAGAGGACAACAGAAAGAGGAGGAGAGAACAGAAAGAGGAGGAGAGAACAGAAAGAGGAGGAGAGAACAGAAAGAGGAGGAGAGAACTGTCTGAGGACTTGGGAACCAAAATTGTGGAAAATATCAACAATCTCCAGGTTACACGTCCATCTCCAGAGATCTAGATTTGTCTTTGTCCTCAGTGCGTAACATTATCAAGAAGATTACACCCCATGGAACTGTAGATAATCTCCCTGGGCGTGGACGGAAGAGAAAAACAGATGAAAGGTGTCACCGCAGGATAGTCCGGATGGTGGATAAGCAGCCCCAAACAAGTTCCAAAGATATTCAAGCTGTCCTGCAGGCTCATGGAGCATCAGTGTCAACGCAAACTATCCGTCCACATTTATATGAACTGAAACGCTATGGAGGAGACCCATGAGGACCCCACTATGGGAGGAGACCCAGGAGGACCCCACTATGTAGGAGACCCAGGAGGACCCCACTATGGAGGAGACCCAGGAGGACCCCCACTTACGGGAGGAGACCCAGGAGGACCCCCACTTACGGGAGTAGACCCAGGAGGACCCCCACTTATGGGAGGAGACCCAGGAGGACCCCCACTTATGGAAGGAGACCCAGGAGGATCCCCACTTATGGGAGGAGACCCAGGAGGACCCCCACTTATGGGAGGAGACCCAGGAGGACCCCCACTATGGGAGGAGACCCAGGAGGACCCCCACTTATGGGAGGAGACCCAGGAGGACCCCCACTTATGGGAGGAGACCCAGGAGGACCCCCACTTATGGGAGGAGACCCAGGAGGACCCCCACTTATGGGAGGAGACCCAGGAGGACCCCCACTTATGGGAGGAGACCCAGGAGGACCCCCACTTATGGGAGGAGACCCAGGAGGACCCCCACTTATGGGAGGAGACCCAGGAGGACCCCCACTTATGGGAGGAGACCCAGGAGGACCCCCACTTATGGGAGGAGACCCGGGAGGAGACCCAGGAGGACCCCCACTTATGGGAGGAGACCCAGGAGGACCCCCACTTATGGGAGGAGACCCAGGAGGAGACCCAGGAGGACCGCCACTATGGGAGGAGACCCAGGAGGACCCCACTATGGGAGGAGACCCAGGAGGACCCCACTATTGGTGGAGACCCAGGAGGACCCCACTATGGGAGGAGACCCAGGAGGATCCCACTATGGAGGAGACCCAGGAGGACCCCACTATGGAGGAGACCCAGGAGGACCCCATAATGGAGGAGACCCAGGAGGACCCCACTATGGAGGAGACCCAGGAGGACCCCCACTATGGAGGAGACCCAGGAGGACCCCAGAGACACAGAGACATAAAAACCAAGACTACATTTTACCAAAATGAACTTGAGTAACCAAAATCCTTCTGGGAAAATGTCTTGTGGACAGATGAGACCAAGATTGAGCTTTTTGGTAAATTCAATCATTCTACTGTTTACCGAAAACAGAATGAGGCCTACAAAGAGAAGAACACAGTACCTACAGTGACATATGGGGGAGGTCAGTGATGTTTTGGGTTGTTTTGCTGCCTCTGGCACTGGGGGCCTTGAATGTGTACAAGACATCATGAAATCTGAGGATTACCAATGGATTTTGGGTCGCACTGTACAGCCCAGTGTCAGAAAGCTGGGTTTGTGTGCGAGATCTTGGGTCTTCCAGCAGGACAATGACCCCAAACATACGTCAAAAAGCCCCAGAAATGGATGACAACAAAGCGCTGGAGAGTTCTGAAGTGTCAGCAATGAGTCCAGATCTAAATCCCATTGATCACCTGTGGAGAGATCTTATAATTACTGTTGGGAAAAGGTGCCGTCCAATAAGAGACCGGGAGCAGTTTGTAAAGGAAGAGTGCTCCAACATTCCGACTGAGAGGTGTAAGAAGCTTATTGATGGTTATAGGAAGAGTGGTCCAACATTCCGGCTGAGAGGTGTAAGAAGCTTATTGATGCTTATAGGAAGAGTGGTCCAACATTCCGGCTGAGAGGTGTAAGAAGCTTATTGATGCTTATAGGAAGAGTGGTCCAACATTCCGGCTGAGAGGTGTAAGAAGCTTATTGATGCTTATAGGAAGAGTGGTCCAACATTCCGGTTGAGAGGTGTAAGAAGCTTATTGATGCTTATAGGAAGAGTGGTCCAACATTCCGGCTGAGAGGTGTAAGAAGCTTATTGATGGTTATAGGAAGAGTGGTCCAACATTCCGGCTGAGAGGTGTAAGGAGCTTATTGATGCTTATAGGAAGAGTGGTCCAACATTCCGGCTGAGAGGTGTAAGAAGCTTATTGATGCTTATA
>NW_026609345.1:7500-34134 GCF_029499605.1 Hyla sarda
ACTGCAATCCTTTCCTGTGAGGAATACTTCATTATATAGAAACATTTCAGGGGGGACAATATATACCGCCATGACTGTATCACTCTATATGCAGTATACGGAGGTGTGTGTGTGTGTATAAATTGTTCAAAAATCTAAAAGTAACACATAACCAACACAATGTAACTCCAAGTCACTGACACTTGTGTGAGATCCCACTGTCCACTCAGGAAGAACAATGATTGACAATCAATTTCACATGGAACAGACAACACGTGGAAATTATAGGCAAGACACCCCCAATAAAGGAGTGGTTCTGCAGGCGGTGACCACAGACCACTTCTCAGTTCTTATGCTTCCTACCTGATGTTTTGGTCACTTTTGAATGCTGGCGGTGCTTTCACTCTAGTGGTAGCATGAGACGGAGTCTACAACCCACACAAGTGGCTCAGGTAGTGCAGCTCATCCAGGATGGCACATCAATGCGAGCTGTGGCAAGAAGGTTTGCTGTGTCTGTCAGCGTAGTGTCCAGAGCATGGAGGCGCTACCAGGAGACAGGCCAGTACATCAGGAGATGTAGAGGAGGCCATAAGAGGGCAACAACCCAGCAGCAGGACCGCTACCTCCGCCTTTGTGCAAGGAGGAGCAGGAGGAGCACTTCCAGAGCCCTGTAAAATGACCTCCAGCAGGACACAAATGTGCATGTGTCCACTCAAACGGTCAGAAACAGACTCCATGAGGGTGGTATGAGGGCCCGACGTCCACAGGTGGGGGTTGTGCTTACAGCCCAACACTGTGCAGGACGTTTGGCATTTGCCAGAGAACACCAAGATTGGCAAATTCACCACTGGCGCCCTGTGCTCTTCACAGATGAAAGCAGGTTCACACTGAGCACATGTGACAGAGTCTGGAGACGCCGTGGAGAACATTCTGCTGCCTGCAACATCCTCCAGCATGGCCGATTTGGCGGTGGGTCAGTAATGGTGTGGGGTGGCATTTCTTTGGGGGGTCGCACAGCCCTCCATGTGTTACCAGAGGTATCCTGACTGCCATTAGGTACGGAGATGAGATCCTCAGACCCCTTGTGAGACCATATGCTGGTGCGGTTGGGTTCCTCCTAATACAAGACAATACTAGACCTCATGTGGCTGGAGTGTGTCAGCAGTTCCTACAAGAGGAAGGAATTGATGCTATGGACTGGCCGCCCGTTCCCCTGAATCCGATTGAGCACATCTGGGACGCCTCTCTCCATCCACCACAGACTGTCCAGGAGTTGGCGGATGCTTTAGTCCAGGTCTGGGAGGACATCCCTCAGGAGACCATCCTCCACCTCATCAGGACCATGCCCAGGCGTTGTAGGGAGGTCATACGGGCACGTGGAGGCCACACACACTACTGAGCCTCATTGAGACTTGTATTAAGGACATTACATAAAGCGGGATCGGCCTGTAGGGGGTTTTTTCACTGTGATTTTGAGGGTGACTCCATATCCAGACCTCCAGGGGTTAATGATTTCTATTGATAATTTTTGGTGATTTTGTTGTCAGCGAATTCAACTATGTAAAGAGGAAAGGATTTCATACGATTGGTTCATTCAGATCAGGATGTTATCGCAGGGAGACCTTTAGGGTTTGAGGAGTGTACATATATAGGGCAGCATACGGAGATGTATAGATATATATATATAAGAGGCAGTATACGGAGAAGTATAGCTATATATATACGGGGCAGTATACGGAGGTGTATAGCTATATATACGGGGCAGTATAAGGAGGTGTATAGATATATATACGGGGCAGTAAACGAAGGTGTATAGATATATATACGGGGCAGTATACGGAGATGTATAGCTATATATACGGGGCAGTATAAGGAGGTGTATAGATATATATACGGGGCAGTATACGAAGGTGTATAGATATATATACGGGGCAGTATACGGAGATGTATAGCTATATATATATACGGGGCAGTATACGGAGGTGTATAGATATATATACGGGGCAGTATACGAAGGTGTATAGATATATATTTGGGGCAGTATACGGAGGTGTATAGATATATATACGGGGCAGTATATGGAGGTGTATAGATATATATATACGGGGCAGTATACGGAGGTGTATAGATATATATATATATACGGGGCAGTATACGGAGGTGTATAGATATATATACGGGGCAGTATACGAAGGTGTATAGATATATATTTGGGGCAGTATACGGAGGTGTATAGATATATATACGGGGCAGTATACGGAGGTGTATAGATATATATATACGGGGCAGTATACGGAGGTGTATAGATATATATACGGGGCAGTATACGGAGGTGTATAGATATATATATATACGGGGCAGTATACGGAGGTGTATAGATATATATATACGGGGCAGTATACGGAGGTGTATAGATATATATATATGGGGCAGTATACGGAGGTGTATAGATATATATATACGGGGCAGTATACAGAGGTGTATAGATATATATATACGGGGCAGTATACGGAGGTGTATAGATATATATATATACGGAGCAGTATATGGAGGTGTATAGATATATATACGGGGCAGTATACAGAGGTGTATAGATATATATACGGGGCAGTATACGGAGGTGTATAGATATATATACGGGGCAGTATACGGAGGTGTATAGATATATATACGGGGCAGTATACAGAGGTGTATAGATATATATACGGGGCAGTATACGGAGGTGTATAGATATATATGGGGCAGTATATGGAGGTGTGTATATATATATATATATACGGGGCAGTATACGGAGGTGTGTATATATATATATACGTGACAGTATACAGAGGTGTATAGATATATATACGGGGCAGTATACGGAGGTGTATAGATATATATACGGGGCAGTATACGGAGGTGTATAGATATATATACGGGGCAGTATACGGAGGTGTGTATATATATATATATACGGGGCAGTATAGGGAGGTGTATAGATATATATATATATATATACGGGGCAGTATACGGAGGTGTGTGTATATATATATATATATACGGGGCAGTATACAGAGGTGTATAGATATATATACGGGGCAGTATACGGAGGTGTATAGATATATATACGGGGCAGTATACGGAGGTGTGTATATATATATATATATATATATATATACGGGGCAGTATAGGGAGGTGTATAGATATATATATATATATACGGGGCAGTATACGGAGGTGTGTGTATATATATATATACGGGGCAGTATACGGAGGTGTGTATATATATATATACGTGACAGTATACAGAGGTGTATAGATATATATACGGGGCAGTATACGGAGGTGTATAGATATATATATACGGGGCAGTATACGGAGGTGTGTATATATATATATATATACACTGGGCAGTATAGGGAGGTGTATAGAGATATATATATATACGGGGCAGTATACGGAGGTGTATAGATATATATATACGGGGCAGTATATGGAGGTGTATAGATATATATGGTCTCCTCTTTCGTTCAGGCTCCGGTAATATTCGAGGACGTTGCCGTCTATTTCACGAGGGGAGAATGGGAAATACTGAACGAGGAGCAGAAGATCCTGTACAAGGAGGTGATGAACAACAACTACCAGCTGATCCTGTCCCTCAGTGAGTACTGCGGAGTATACGGCCGGGGGGTGCGGGGGCTCCCGGGTCTCATCTCACCACTGTCTCCTCTAACAGATTGTCCGGACATCATACAGAACATAGAGCTGGGGTGTGAGCCGTACATCCGGAGCCACCGCGACCACACAGGTACCGGAGCGCTACTGATCCTGAGTTATATGATGTATTATACTGTGTACTCACTATTCTGCTGGTGAGGTCACTGTGTACGTACATTACTTATCCTGTACAATCAAAGAGAAAACATATCCTGCACTCACCGCACAGTACGGGTATCGCGGCCTCGGATTCGGGGGCCGGAAGAAGCGTTGATTTTAACGCGAAACCGCCGACTGTTGCCCATTTCTGAGCGCTGTCAGCGGCGGCTGCTACTCCCAAGCCATTCGAGGAGGTCCGGAATCCGAGGGCGCGATACCCGTACTGTGCGGTGAGTGCAGGATATGTTTTCTCTTTGATTGTACTATACACTGATATTGATCCTTTGTCCTAGCACCGCCGCGGGTTTTTGAACTCAGACTCCCATAGCTGCCCTTGGTCTATTGGTGGATTTAGATATAAGTTGCTGGTGCCGCTGATCTTTTTGTTCTCTGGAGAAGTTTATATTACTTATCCTGTACTGATCCTGAGTAATATCCTGTATTATACTCCAGAGCTGTACTCACTATTCTGCTGGTGAGGTCACTGTGTACATACATACATTACTTATTCTGTACTGATCCTGAGTTATATCCTGTATTATACCCCAGAGCTGTACTCACTATTCTGCTGGTGAGATCACTGTGTACATACATTACATTACTTATCCTGTACTGATCCAGAGTTATATCCTGTATTATACCCCAGAGTTGTACTCACTATTCTGCTGATGTGTACATACATTATATTGAACTTCTTTTGTCTTTTTCTGGAAGGTTTTTGGCGAGAGAAGAGCATGGCGGTCGGATCCTCACTCCAGCAGATCTCCAGAGACATGACGGTCAGTAGATGTGAGGCACAGGTGAAGAGGACGAGGCGCTATCCCCGGGTGAACCCCTTCAGATGGATTAAAAAGGACAGAAAAAAGAAAAGCCGCCATAGTCGTTCTTCTCACCAAATATCAAGGAAATCAGAGGAGAAGATAATGTTGTCCTCAGAGAGGGGCGGCTCTGACCTCTCCACCTGCATCTCCAAAGACCCTACAAGTAACACGGATGATGAGCCGCTCCAGGGTGGACTCTGTAAGAACATACAGGGGCGCGAGAGCGTCAGAACAGAGGAGGAGTCCGGTCACGGGACGACATCAGATCAGCACCTTCCAGGAGAAGCTGTGGACTCCGGTGAGAACCAAGAGATCATGGAGGGCAGCGGCCTGAAAAAAGACTCCCGAGTAACCGAGGACAGAAAAATAGATGGACAGCCAGAAGGTACTTCTGTGCGCACCATCATGGAATGTCACCACCAAGAAGACTTCACACTAGATGGACATTCTAAAGCCCTTCTTGTGTCTGAGGCCTCAGATCCAGGACCCCCAAAAACTGAAAATGTGGAGGGTGTAGGGTCTCCACCCAAAAAGATTACAGCCTCTCACCACAAGAAAGACAGACACGTGAAGTTCAGTGAGGTGGTCACCATGATTCTCATAGGGGAACGTTATGAGGAGCGCGACAAGGAAAGACTCCTTCCTGTTTGTAATAATCTCAATGATGGAGACACCAAGAGAAAAATGAAGACTCCCTCAGGCCAAGACCTAGTAGACATACCATCGCGGGGTAAGAACACTCCCCCCAAGAATGTAGGAGGAATAAAGCAAAAACGAAAGAGAGCGGCTTGTGAGGCCGAGGAGGCCGGAAGCTCCCGTCTAGACACAACAAAGGGGAGCAAGAAGAAGATTGTGGAAAGAGCAGGGACATCCCAGCATGCCCCATCACTGGAATCACCAACCAAACAGATGTTAAAGCAACAACATGAGCTGCGTGTCATGTGCAACCCAATCATGAAGAGTGAAGATGGGAAAGTGTGCTCGGGACCACCACCTAACACCCCCCCAAAGAACCACCAGCAGAAGTTTATTAAGTCCTATTCCTGTGCCAACTGTGGTAAAATCACCCACTGGTCAAAGCTTAACGTCCAACAGAAGAAGAACATAGAGAGGTGCATGTCTCACACATGTAGAATGTGCGGCCGGCGTGCGGCTCCAGCCCAGAAAGTCCCACCCCTGCCCTTCACAACAGATGCCCAATATGATGACTCCTCCCAGCCAGACAATCAGAGGATTCCAGCCTATTCCTCTAATCGGACAGGGAGTCCACAAATCTTATCAGCTGAGAAGCAACAAAGACAACACAAAGTTGAGATGAAGGACGAGTTGGTAACCGTGAAGTCAGGAAGTCTCATTACGGTCAGTGATCTAAGGAACAAGGGCCCAAAGTCTCAAGATGACAACAAATCCAGTGTATATAAGAAATGTGGAAGTCCTGGAGCCACAGTGGACCCTAAACCGAAGACCCTGCATCCTAAGCTGAAGGTCGAAGGATCCTCATCCACTGCTCCAGGTCTGGAGTCCAGAAAGAGCAAAGTCCTTACGAAGGTTAAGAATGTGTCCAGAAAATCTGGGGACAGCAAGGAGCACGAGGGCCGTGCCAAGAATGGGACATGTTACATAGCGGAGCAAAGGAAAGGTCAACCAATCGCTGACGAGCAGAAGAAACCAAGTGTTACCCAAAAGGTGCAGGATGATCTGAGTTCTGCAGAGAAGAAGCCGTCAGCCTACGACTCGGAGAACCTCTCATCAGACAAACAGTGTGCCAAGTGCGGGAAAAGTCTGAAGAAGCACGTGAACCCTGAAAACCCTGGAAAGGGGGATGAAAATTGCGTCTTACGTCTGAAGAAGCGTAAGGGGCCGCCACGAGTGGAGGAGCCCTTCGAGTGTAAACAGTGTGGGAAAACCTTCACCCGTCACTTTACTCTGCTGCAGCACCGCATGATACATACTGGGGAGCGCCCCTACTCCTGTAAAGAGTGCGGGAAAACCTTCCGAGACAATGGCTACCTAAAGGTCCACATGAGGTCACACACTAAGGAGAAGCCCTACACCTGCTCAGAATGTGGAAAGCGCTTTGGCCAGAACTCAGCAATGGTCGCGCACTTGAGGATTCACACAGACGAGAGGCCATTCAAGTGCAATGAATGCGGGAAGAGATTCAGCGATCGCTCCACCTTCCGCCACCATCAGATGATTCACACCGGGGAGAAACCGTTCACGTGTTCGTTCTGTGGAAAGAAGTTCACCCAGCAGGCGCACGTGAAGCGCCACGAGAAGATGCACACCGGCGAAAGGCCCTTCGGGTGCACCAAGTGTGAGAAGAGGTTTGTGGACCGCACAAAGCTGAGGAAACATGAGCTCACTCACACTCGAGTGAAGGACTAAGGGTCCCTCAGATCTTCTGCTCCAGGACTGGAGGACTTTCCATGATGGGCCCTGTCCTGTGTTCTCACACAGATCATGCTTCAGAGCATTTCATGGATATCTTTATTTTTCTACTTATTTATAGAACTGTGATCTGTAGAATCTACTGGATCATGTGATCACAGGCATCGCCCTATAACGGACCCTCTTCTGTCCAGTGTTATCCCAATCAGCAGATCCCAGACACTTATCCACAATGGTTTGAGTCTCCACAGGGTTTGATGAAGGGTCCGTAATGGGTGAGGACCCTCGTATATCTGTACACCGCTCCCCTCCTGTGTCTGCATTTATAATGTACATACAGCTGTAGTCCCCCCCCCCCCAATGTGAATTTAGTTTATTTTCAAATACTTCATTAACTTTTTACAAAAAAAATCAAACAAGAAAAAAAAACCTGAATCGCTGAACACTATGAATAGAACAAGTGGCTCCTCCAACTCGATGAGTCGTTCCCTTAATGAGGAGCCTCTCTAGGCTGCTTTCACACCTTCAGGTTTTTAAATACAAAGCCAGAAATGAATGTGAAAGAAGAGGTCTCGGTCATCCCCTCTGTGGGGCAAAAAGATCTCACCTATTTGGAGGGGTAGAGGTGAGGTAGGTCTCATTCTTTAGGTTAGGTTTAGTACCCTTCATAAGAAGAAAGGAGATGCAGCTATTAGGTTAACTTTTCAGGAGGTTTCACTCCAACTAGGTGTCTTAGAACATGACTGGGAATGTATACCAATCCAGAGATCTCTTCAGAAGAAAAGGAAACCAATCTGCAGACAGTTGTTTTGGGGTTTTGACCTTTGTCAATACAGAGCAGGGGGCTGGTTAGTGAGAGTTTTATCATTGTGGGACTAAAGGAGTAGCATTTCTCCTTAAGTAAAGTGTCATAAAGAGGTGGGGAGACTTGTAGGCCATTGATGCTCCTCTGGGAAGGAGATGCAGAGCAGCTCTCACGTTACATTTTCAGGCAGTGTTCCCTTCAAGTCAATGTTTCCAACTAGGAGTCTTAGAACATGACTTGAAGAGTATGCCAGAGTCTGTCAGAGATCTCTCCAGAAGGAAAGAAAACCCATTTGCAGGAGTGAAACACTGAGGGGAACAGGTGCTGTGAGCTGCTATGTATATCACTTTTCCCAGAATTCCAATTGAAGCATCAGTGGCTGATAAGTCTCCACACGTCTGTATGACCCTCACCTTAAGGAGAAACATGACCCCTATAGTGTATCAATACCATCATGAGATGGACAGGTGAACATCAGGGCTTTACTGTCCAAGCGTATTCTATACCAGATAGGAAAAAGGTTTTGCAATGGATTTTTAATCTTCTGGGACCTGGATCAAGCCCGAGAAGAAAAGAGTCACCTGGGTCTGGAACGAGAATAAGAGTCACATGGGTGCGGACTAAGAAGAAAAGAGAGTCACCTGGCAGATGTAGAGCTGCTAGAATGCCAAATGCAGAAAAGCCTTGATTGTGCGAGCGCCAGGGTCTTCTGCTCGTAGACATTTCATGGCACTGGAGTGTCAGGTCGGAAGATCAGGAGTATTCTGCCACTTTCCAGCTGCATCCTTACATAATGACATCGGTGTTCCTGTCATCAACTTTTTAGGGAGCACTGCCCTGTGTACATGAAGCGCATGACTATTTCTGCCCATTATATGACTTGTATATAGTATCTTTTAGTAAATGTCTGCTCTGCAGGATTTATCCCTAGTTTGACGTTCTCCCAGAGCTGGTGAGCTCCCCCCCCCCTCCCTATCTATAGACTTATATTGGCTTGTCTTGCCGACACAGGACAAAGCTGAGCTGATTTTCATTGGAGTGAAGTCTCACAGAAGAGGTGTGAACTGACACCAGGAATAGAAAACCAGCAATTTTTTCCCCAAAACAGCTCCACCCCTGTCCTCAGGTTGTGTATGGTAATACAACTCAAGTCCATTCACTTCAATGAAACTGAGCTGTAATACCACACACAGCCTGAGGACAGGGGTATAGCTGTGTTTTGGAAGAAATCATTTCTCTTTTCCTATTCCTGGAGACCTTCTTTAAGCTGATGAGAGTTCTTCCCTCGGGGAGACCTAAAGAAGGTTCTCTGACCTGGTCCTGGACCTCTCGAGGGTTTAAAGGATCAGACAAGAAATGGTCGCCATTCCTCCTGAGATGAACCCAATGAGAGTTTTGGAGATGTTCTTCAGCCTTTCTCTGATATTTTTAAAACAAAACTTTTTAGGGGCTTTTTAGAAATATGCTGATTTTCCCTGATGGCCTCATTCATTATTCATAGACCTTCAGAATGGGGAGATCTTTATACCACCCACAAGGAAATAATCGTCAGCCCGTATGACCACACAGGGACATTGGGCTGAATCCAGAGGAGCCGCTCGTTCTGGTTGTGTTCGGTGAATTCTGTTGTTCTGGTCTTGTCTTTATTACAGAGTGTATGGGGGGGGGGGGGGGATTCCAGCTGTATATATATATATATATATATATATATATATATATATAGACTGAATTATATAGGACCCCCCAGGATGGGGGGTTATTATACTGTATGCACGCCATCATCTCATCTCTAGTGACTGTCATGGGGGCGGCGGGGGTGAAGCGTAATGACTATTGGATGCCTCCAGGTATGATGGGAGTTGTAGTTCCAGCTGTGGGTGGGGACTTGCCTGTCACTTACCCCATGTGACCTATCTCTAACCGCATGTGACCTGAACCCATGATATATAGGAATGAGCCCCAGCTCCATGTATGGCCGCTCTGATGTCTTCATCAATAAAGGATCCACCTTGTTTTGCTGCTTTATTGTTGTGTCACCAACTTTATCACCAGCAGTGTCCCCTCAGCTGAAGGAGACAAGGGGGAGATGGTCCTCACCAGCGGGGTCCTGGGATTACTGGTCAGGTCTGACTCCAAGGCCCAAGACCACTCAACTCCTAAAGGTGCACTCATACTCCAGACCAAACTATCTCCTGAGCTTACACTTACTCATACTCTAGGCCTGACTCAATACCCTGACCTTACACTCACTCTCCAGGCCTGACTCCTGAGGCTGCACTCATATTCTGTTCCTGACTCCTCAGGCTTCACTCATACTCTGGGCCTGACTCCTAAAGTTGCACTCATACTCTGGCCCTGACTCCTGAGGCTCAACGTATCACCAGACTGGGCGGGACATCACCTGGGCCGGCCATAACCTTGTGACCTGCCAGGCCCCGAAATGAATCAGCTTTGGGCAAGAGGACAGGAGACCATTTTTACTGACATGTGATGTGACCAAAAATCAGCAATTCCATATAGTCCTATGGCAGCACAGGTAACATAAGGGTTAACATATTTATTCCTACTACCAGGGAGAAGAAACAAAAAACTAATTAGTAAAAACAAATCCAACACTTAATTATTAACAGAAAACGTCCCCGGGAGCATAAATACCCCCCAAAAAATATACCACACTGTTTTTTGTTTCTTTCTACAGGCAGGAGTACGTTGGTTTATGTGTTACCTATGAGCCCCCTTCTCGCCCTGGAGTCAAGAGAACAAATGTTTGGAGGCATGGGCTCCCCTCTGGCTCAGGCTGTGATGCAGCACTCCAGAGGTGTCTTACTGTGCATGGCTAGCGGGAGCTGGCGTAAGGTTCAGGCAGCGGATGCTCCTGGACGGAAGACGCGACCTTGCAGATCGAGCATTCGGTAGGGGTAAGGCTTCTTCATTTTGCCTCTGCTTGGAAGACCACTACTTCAGATACGTGGGTAAAGTGTCATTTCAAAAGGTTACTGCATAGAATTTGCTCATCTGCCACCCTCAAATCTAGAACCTCATCTCAGTCTGGTGCAAGAATATCACGAAAGCGGCTCTGGAAAGAGTTCCCTATCACCAAAGAGGCTTAGGAGTATAGTCCAGAATATTTGCGCCGCCGAAAAAAGAAGGTCTTTGGCACCTGGTGATAAACTTGTTGAGGAAAGATAGGTCTAAGTTTTTAAGAGGAAACATTCAGATGGAGACAATTTGTTCGGTCACAGGAGATCGCACCGCAGATTTTTGAGAGTTGCCATCCAGGAAGGGACAAAAATCCTTCATCTTCAGTTCACCTGTCTCCCTTTCAGGCTGTCTTCAGCACCCAGGGTATTCACAAAAGTGGTGGTGGTATTAGCAGCCCACCTTAGTCTTCAAGGGGTGTTCCTGGTACCTTATCTAGACGACTGGTACATCAAAGCAGTGTCTCCAGGTCTTCTGCAGATGACAAACACCACCCTGGAAGAACATGGATTCATTGCGAACGCTCAGAAGTTGGTGCTGGAACCATCTGTGATTTGCAAATTCCTGGGCTTCATTGTAGATTCAAGCCTAATGAGGATCTTTCTGAAGAGAGGACAATCAAGCTTATGACAGCAGTTCAAGATCTCTTATCTACAGAACGGACTATCAGGTCAGGTATGAGAGTGCTGGGCTTCATGACATAATTCCTGGAAGCAGTGACCTGGGCCAGGGCGTACTCAAGATGTCTGCAGGAAGAAATCCTGTCTCAATGGAACAGGCTCTGGACTTCTCTAGACTCTCCTATTATTCTTTCCATAGCCACCAGACAGGACCTTGCATGGTGGCTGAACAAGAACAATGTCACCTGCGGGAGGTGTCTGTCCAATACTCCCCAGTCCGTTCTAACTACGGATGCCTCCCATCTGGGCTGGGGAGCTCACCTAGGGGACTGATTGGTCATCTGTGGAGAGCCAGAGAGATGAGAGCAGTTCATCATGCCCTTAGTCACTTCTCATGCCTGCTGAGAGGTCAAAGAATCCTTGTGCAATCGGACAACCTTGTGACAGTATTTTATATCAACAAGCAAGGGGGAACGAGGTCCCCTTTGTTGATGAAGGAATGTCGTGCCATGATGATCTGGGCAGAGCACACTCTAGCAGAGATCCAGGGAGTTCACATCAAGGGGGAAAAGAATGTGAAGGCAAATTGGCTGAGCAGACATTAAATAGACCAGTCGGAATGGAGTCTTCATCCGGAAGCTTTTTATTGGATCGTGACCAGAATGGGAACTCCGGGAATAGATGTCATGGCCACCAGGAACAACAGGAAGGTACCTGTCTTATGTGCCCTCAGCAGGAGGGACAATCCAGATTTTCTAGACGGTCTTCTGATCAGTTGGAAAGACGAGGAAATACGTAGATCAGCTTTTCTCCAGCTGGTGTCTCATGTGTTGGGAAAGATCAGGTCGGACCGAGCCTCTGCAATTCTGGCCCAGGAGAGCTTGGTTTCAATGCGTTTGGGAACTTTCGAGGGGCTCATATCTCGAAATTCCCCTCAGACCAAATCTATTGAGTCAACAAGGAATGTGTCACCAGAACCTGCAGAATTACTGATTGATGGCCTGGAAGTTATCTGCCCATCATTAAGATTTAGATGATATGCTGATGAGGTTGTGGACATTTTAGCTTCCTCATGTAGACCAGCTACCATTAAAGTCTATAATAATATGGCCAAGAAGTTCAATTCATGGTGCAGTCAAAAGGAAATTGTGACACCTGCATTGAAGGATGTGCTGAAATTTCTACAAGAGGGATTCAAGAAGGGTTTGAAGTGAAATACCCTGAAAGTCCATTTCTCGGCTACTAATTACCTTTTTGAAGGAAAATTCTCCATTTGCACCTTGGTGGGCCATTTTTTCAGAGCCATCAAAAATCTACACCCTCCAGTGAAAGTTCCGGTGGCTTCATGGGATTTATATAGTGTTGGAAGCCTTGACTCCATTTGAACGAAGCCTCTTTAAAATTGTAGTCCTGGAAAACTATATTTCCTCGTCGTCCTACGGCGGCACAATGGGTTAAAAGGATTTTCCTGTCCCGGAATAGAAGAAACATACAGCCACACATGCAGTATGCAAGTATCACCCTTCATCTATGTTTGGACCTCAGTTGAAGGGAATCCTCAAAGCCCTCAGTAATAAAGGTGAAAGCCAAGGTGGTACCACCCGTTACAGAAGCCCGTTCAGAAAAAGAGGTAATTTTCGTCAGGACTCAAGGCGTCAGTATAGAAAGAAGCAGGATCCCTCCACCTTTAAGAAAAAGCCATTTCCTGCCAAAGGAAAGGACCAATGACGCCATGCTCCCGGGGTTGCCGGTAGGAGCAAGACTCCAAGCTTTTGCAAATACTTGGTCAAAAACCTCTACAGATGCTTGGGTCTCAGATACGATAAGAAAAGGTTACTCTCTCGAGTTGAGAAGCATACCACCAGATTTATTCATGACCAACAAAGCCTCAGCGATAGTTTCGAATCTGATTCATCTCTTTCTCCAGAAACATGCGCTGGAAGAAGTTCCAGATGCAGAGAAAGGGTTCTACTCTCCAGTATTTGCGGTGCCGAAGTCAGGAGGAAACTGGAGGCTGGTAGTAGACCTTTCACTTCTAAACCGTTTTTTCATCAAAAGAAAATTCAAAACGGAATCCATAAAATCAGCACTGTTAGACATCACAGAAGGGGATTTCATGGCATCCCTGTACTTACAGGATGCCTACCTACACATCCCAGTTCGGCCAGCCCACAGAAGATTTCTTCGAGTGGCCATAAAAGATCATCGGACGATTCATCACTACCAATTTACATGTATCCCATTCGGCATAACATCTGCACCGAGGGTGTTTACAAAGATAGTGGTCGTATTGGTGGCTCATCTACGACTACTAGGCATTCACATAACACCGTATCTGGACAACTGGTTGTTCAAAGCGAACTCTCAACATCGGCTGACCCAGCATCTCCAAGTGGCTATAAAAGTACTACAGGACCACGGTTTTTTGATAAACTTCAAAAAATCCCGCTTGTCACCAACAAGGAGAATCTCATCTCGGCTTTGTGATAGACTCCTCCCACATGAGAATCTTTCTCAGAGGAAAGGAAAAGCAACATCATTCAGAACTTCCAGTATTTTCTCAGAATGGAGACCTGCACTATTCATCTTGCAATGAAGGTTCTGGGCCTGTTAACATCAGCTATAGAGGCAGTGCCATGGGCAAAAGCTCACATCAGAACGCTATAGGCTTACGTACTGTCGCTCTGGAACAAGAAGCAAGACAATCTGGATTCTCCAATTCCCATTCCGGGGAAGGTGAAGAGAGATCTGAGGTGGTGGCTGGAGCTAACCAGATTTC
This sequence comes from Hyla sarda, assembly GCF_029499605.1. Lineage (NCBI taxonomy): Eukaryota > Metazoa > Chordata > Amphibia > Anura > Hylidae > Hyla > Hyla sarda. The sequence continues at coordinate 21,730 of NW_026609345.1, forward strand.
AGCAAGGCAAGTCCCTACGGTATCCCCAACCAGTAGTCCTCACTACGGATGCCTCAGGCTCCGGTTGGGGTGCCCATGTAGGGGAATCATGGGTCCAGAAAATGTGGTCCCTGGAAATGGCGAGGATGTCCTCTAATTACTGGGAACTAAAGGCTATCAGTCTAGCTCTGATTCATTTCAAGGATTTGTTTCTCAACCAGCACGTACAAGTCCTCTCGGACAACTTACCAGCTGTGTTCTACGTGAACAAACAAGGTGGGACGAGGAACAAGTCGCTCCAGAAATTATGCACCAGCATAATGGCTTGGGCGGAAAACAACGTGCAGTCCATCTCAGCGACCCAAATCAAGGGCTCACTAAATGCCACAGCGGATTGGCTGAGCAGGGAGAAGATCCAGCCAGGGGAATGGGAGCTCAACCCGAAGGTCTTCAAGATAATTTCAGACAAATGGGATCTCCCTCACATAGATGTATTTGCGAACTGGAAGAACACGAAGCTCCCCAGGTTTTGTTCTCTCTCCCAAGCAGGTCACCCGCTGGCAATAGACGGTCTGACGATATCCTGGAGGAAGAAGTTTGTATATGCCTTTCCCCTGTTGCCACTGGTTCCCAGAATGTTGAGGAAGATTGTGGACGACCAAGCCCGGGCCATTGTCATCCTTTCATTTTGGCCACGCCGGGCTTTGTTTCAACTCGTGTGGGAAGTATCGAAAGGAGACTTCTTCAAGCTACCAGTATCGAGAGATCTCCTTCTGCAAGCAGGTCTGTTTCATCCAGATCCAGGCAGCCTGAGCTTGACAGCCTGGAACTTGAACGCCAGAACCTAAACAACCAAGAGTTTGCGGAAGGTCTGGTGAATACTCTCTTGGCCTCCAGGAAACCATCTACTAAGAAGGTTTATGCCCGCATATGGCGTCTCTACGCAAGCTGGTGTTCGAGGAAGAACAAAGATCCGGAACTCACGCCTTCTTTGCTCCTCTTCCTGCAAGAGGGGTTTGATAAGGGACTCAAACCCAATACCCTAAAAGTCCAAGTGACAGCCATTAATGCTCACCTGAATGGTCTATTTTCAAGATCGTCGGTGGTTACAAGCTTTTTCAAAGCTTTAAGAACACTACGTCCACCTTACTCTCATCCCTTACCATCTTGGGACATGCCTCTAGTACTAAGAAGGCTGTGTGGGGATCTGTTTGAGCCTCTAGAATCTACATCTCTAAAGTGGCTTTCTCTTAAGACGCTCTTCTCAGTTGCAATTTCATCTGCCAGACGTATTGGGGAATTACAGGCATTGTCCTGTAAGGAACCTTACCTTAGGATACTGCCCAATGCAGTTATATTCAGAACTATGCCAGGGTTTCTCCCTAAAGTTCCTTCTGCACAGAACCTTAACCAAGAATTGTACTGCCGGTCCTCAATGATGAGCGGAATAATCTTCATCTTTTGGATATCAGAAGATCGGTGCTCTCATATTTGGAAAGAACAGCATCTTTCAGAATATCAGAAGCTTTCTTTGTGCTATTTCAAGGAGCAAGGAAAGGAGGAAAAGCAAGCAAACCTTCCCTCTCAAGATGGATCAGGGATACTATCCATCACTGCTATGAGCTGGATGGATCCACATCTCCACTCTCTCTCAGAGCTCACTCTACCCGCTCAACGGCGACATCATGGGCAGAAAAATATCATGTACCAATGGACCAGATATGCCGTGCAGCAACGTGGTCCTCTCCAACCACCTTGATAAACCATTATTGGTTAGACATCTCTGCCTCTGAGGGGTCAGCCTTTGGCGCAAGCGTAATCCATGCAGCTGGCAACCAGTATTCCCTCCCTATTTTTTTGTCTTTTGCACTGCTTGGGCAAATCCCATTGTGCTGCCGTAGGAAGACCAGGAAGTGGGAAATTTGTTCTTACCTGAAATTTCCATTTCCTGTAGTCCGTAGGCGGCACAAACTTTCCCACCCAGAAATAAATTATCACTGCTGCATACTATACATGTGTTTGGTTTGTGGGGGTTTTTATACGTAGGGTCCAGCTGTGGATTAGTGAATTAATTATGTTTATTTAATTGGATATTTGCATCCTGCATGTGTGGCTGTATGTTTCTTCTATTCCAGGACAGGAAAATCCTTTTAACCCATTGTGCCGACTACGGACTACAGGAAATTTCAGGTAAGGGAACAAATTTCCCACTTCTGGTAGAGTTCTCCACTGCTAAACGAGTGGGAGAAATTCAAGCGCTGTCTTGTAAGGAGCCATATACGAGAATCACCCAGAATTGCGTAATCCTGAGGACTGATCCTTCTTTTCTGACCAAGGTTCCTTCAGTGGAGAATATTAACCAGGTCTTCTTACCCAGTTTATATGAGAATCCTCAAGGAAAACAGCTACAAAGGTTACATCAGCTGGATGTGAAAAGGGCAGCTCTCCTCTATGTAGACAGTAGAGGAATTCAGGAAATCAGATTCCTTATTTGTCCAATTTCAAGGCCCTAATATGGGCAGACAAGCCTTTAAAGCATCACTTGCAAGGTGGATAAAGGATACCATATTGATGGCTTATTCTTCTCAAGGTCTTTCCCCTCCGGATGAGATAAGAGCGCATTCTACAAGGTCTGCAGCCACCTCATTGGCGGCTTTGGCATATCTTGGGACCAAATCTGTCGGGCAGCTACGTGGGTCAACTCAAAATACTTTTATTAACCATTACAAGTTGGATGTGATCAATAGAGAGACATCCTTTGGCAGGAGAGTGCTAGAAGTAGCTTCTGCAGAGAAACCTCCCTGTTAACTATAGCTTTTCATCCCTTATGTAACCTATGCTGCTGTAGGACGATATGGAAAGTTCAGATTTACTTACTGAACTCTTTCCATGAGTCCTTGGGCAGCACAAGGGCCCTCTTAAATAAATATTATTGCTGCATTCAAACACAGTGTGGTATGTTTTTTGGGGGTATTTACACTCCTGGGGCGTGTTCTGTTATTTAATTGTAGGATTAGATTTTTGTTTCTTCTGCCTGGTAGTAGGAATTAATGTTAACCCTTATGTTACCTGTGCTGCCGACTCATGGAAAAAAGAGATTTCTGTAAGTAAATCTGAACTTTCTGGTGTTTAGTATTTTATTTTTCATTTACTGCGTTCACCATGCGGGAAAATAAATATTATGGGAAGATTTATCAAAACCTATGCAGCGGAAAAGCTGTCCAGTTACCATAGCAACCAATCAGATCGCTAATGTGATACCTTAGCTCTGATCGGGGTGATGTGATATCGTAGCTCTAACCATGTGAACTACTCAGCTCGCTGAAGGCCGCCCCTCCACTAACCATGTGACCCCACTCAGCGCTCTGAAGGCTGCACCCCCCCCCCCCCCCCTGCAGCTCACACAGGAAACAGGGACTGATTATCTTCATAGTCTTCTGCAGCTTTCAGCTGGATTTTCAAAATCTATTTATGGGATTCTGAAATAAACCAGCAGCAACGCCCTATCCTGGAAAGACTGAAATGTTCCATGTAAAGTTATAAAAACTCAGGCGATAAACAACAGCAAGGAACTATTTCTGGGTATTGTCATCTGAGAGTCTCCGCAGAGGAGCAATTCATCTAATTATTGCTGTGTAGGACTGGGCCAACACCAATGACTGCTGCTGAGGATAACAGAATAAGTCATAACAACCCCCCCACCACATCCATCTGAGGCCACAGGAGACGTGTGAGGAATCATAGAGAAACCAGACAAAATAAACTGTTTAATAAAACCAAAAAAATACACAAACTGCACCCACAGCGCCATCTACAGGTCAAAGAGCTCGTCCAGGAATATCAGAATGTCCAGCATCTCCCACTGCGGCTGATTGTCCACATCCTCCAGCAGATCCACTAGAAGGGAAACACCAGACCGTGAGAGACCCCCGTGTATGGGGAGAAAGTCTGCAGCGTATACACAGGGGGGCGGGCGCGTACCCGGGCAGCGCGTACACACAGGGGGGCGGGGCGGGCGTGTACCCGGGCAGCGCGTACACACAGGGGGGCGGGGCGGGCGTGTACCCGGGCAGCGCTTACACACAGGGGGGCGGGGCGGGCGTGTACCCGGGCAGCGCTTACACACAGGGGGGCGGGGCGGGCGTGTACCCGGGCAGCGCGTACACACAGGGGGGCGGGGCAGGCGTGTACCCGGGCAGCGTATACACACAGGGGGGGCGGGGCATGTACCCGGGCAGCGTATACACACAGGGGCGTGCACCCGGGCAGCGTATACACACAGGGGCGTGCACCCGGGCAGAGTATACACATATGGGCGTGTACCTGGGCAGAGTATACACATAGGGGCGTGTACCCGGGCAGAGTATACACATAGGGGCGTGTACCCGGGCAGAGTATACACATAGGGGGCGTGTACCCGGGCAGAGTATACACATAGGGGTGTGTACCTGGGCAGAGTATACACATAGGGGTGTGTACCTGGGCAGAGTATACACATAGGGGGTGTGTACCCGGGCAGAGTATACACATAGGGGCGTGTACCTGGGCAGAGTATACACATAGGGGCGTGTACCTGGGCAGAGTATACACATATGGGCGTGTACCTGGGCAGAGTATACACATAGGGGCGTGTACCCGGGCAGAGTATACACATAGGGGGCGTGTACCCGGGCAGAGTATACACATAGGGGCGTGTACCTGGGCAGAGTATACACATAGGGGCGTGTACCTGGGCAGAGTATACACATAGGGGGTGTGTACCCAGGCAGAGTATACACATAGGGGCGTGTACCTGGGCAGAGTATACACATAGGGGCGTGTACCTGGGCAGAGTATACACATAGGGGGTGTGTACCCAGGCAGAGTATACACATAGGGGCGTGTACCTGGGCAGAGTATACACATAGGGGCGTGTACCTGGGCAGAGTATACACATAGGGGGTGTGTACCCAGGCAGAGTATACACATAGGGGCGTGTACCTGGGCAATCTATGGTCAGCTCCATGTCCAGCTCATCCTCTGCGATCGTTCGCTCGTTTATCTCTACAGGTAAGATGAGAAAAAGATCACACAAAATATTAAAAACATAGAAGTCAGAGGCTCCACCCATAAATTAACCCTTTAAGAAAATCCAACCAGCCTCAACCCCTGACTCCCACCTTCTATAACCCAACAAGACTCCTCCCACAGATCACTGATGTCACATGGCTCTACCCCTTACCTGTGTGGGCGGAGTTATTATTGAGCGGCTCCTGTGCCCTAATACAGGGGTCCTCTCCCCTCTCAATCCTGGAAAGAATCTCCGGCTGATCTAAAGGAAGCAGAAGGATCCATAAAAAATGGAGAGGGAAGGAGGGCGAGGAGCGAGCCCCCGCGGGGGGGGGAGGGAAGGAGGGCGAGGAGCGAGCCCCCGCGGGGGGGGGGGGGGGAGGGAAGGAGGGCGAGGAGCGAGCCCCCGCGGGGGGGGGGAGGGAAGGAGGGCGAGGAGCGAGCCCCCGCAGGGGGGGGAGGGAAGGAGAGCGAGGAGCGAGCCCTCGCAGGGGAAAGGGAAGGAGAGCGAGGAGCGAGCCCTCGCAGGGGAAAGGGAAGGAGAGCGAGGAGCGAGCCCTCGCGGGGGAAAGGGAAGGAGGGCGAGGAGCGAGCCCCTGCGGGGGGGGGGGGGGGGGGGGGGCGGGGGAAGGCAGGGGAGCGAGCCCTCGCGGGGGAAAGGGGGGGAGGGAAGAAGGATGAGGATAAGATTGTGGCTCGGACATCTTTGTGGGGCCCCCTCTGTGGCCCCCGCACTCACCCACATACACCAGGCTCTGGTAATTCTCCTTCATCACATCCTTGTACAGCTCCTTCTGCCATTCCTCCAGGCTGCGCCACTCGTCCTCCGTGAAGTAGACCGCCACGTCATCGAAGCGGAAAGAGATCTGCAGGGAGACAGGGAACACAATCAGCTCAAGGGTCCCATGTGTGGCCCCTGGAGGATAACACTATGAGTGTGGCCCCCTGGATATGTCTCTGTCTCCCTCTGTGGCCCCGGGTGTGTGTGTGTGTGTGTATCTCTGTCTGTGGTCCCCTGGTGTGTGTCACTGTGGCCCCCCTGGTGTGTATGTGTGTGTCTCTGTGGCCCCCCTGGTGTGTGTGTGTGTCTCTGTGGCCCCCTGGTGTGTGTGTGTGCGCGTCTCTGTGGCCCCCTGGTGTGTGTGTGTGCGCGTCTCTGTGGCCCCCTGGTGTGTGCGCGTCTCTGTGGCCCCCTGGTGTGTGCGCGTCTCTGTGGCCCCCTGGTGTGTGCGCGTCTCTGTGGCCCCCCTGGTGTCTGTGTGTCTCTGTGGCCCCCCTGGTGTCTGTGTGTCTCTGTGGCCCCCTGGTGTCTGTGTGTCTCTGTGGCCCCCTGGTGTCTGTGTGTCTCTGTGGCCCCCTGGTGTCTGTGTGTCTCTGTGGCCCCCTGGTGTCTGTGTGTCTCTGTGGCCCCCTGGTGTCTGTGTGTCTCACTGTGGCCCCCTGGTGTCTGTGTGTGTGTCTCACTGTGGCCCCCTGGTGTCTGTGTGTGTGTCTCTGTGGCCCCCTGGTGTCTGTGTGTGTGTCTCTGTGGCCCCCTGGTGTGTGTGTGTGTGCGTCTCTGTGGCCCCCAGGTGTGTGTGTGTGTGCGTCTCTGTGGCCCCCTGGTGTGTGTGTGCCTCTGTGGCCCCCTGGTGTGTATGTGTGCGTGTCACTGTGGCCCCCCTGGTGTGTGTCACTGTGGCCCCCCTGGTGTGTGTCACTGTGGCCCCCCTGGTGTGTGTCACTGTGGCCCCCCTGGTGTGTGTCACTGTGGCCCCCCTGGTGTGTGTCACTGTGGCCCCCCCTGGTGTGTGTCACTGTGGCCCCCCTGGTGTGTGTCACTGTGGCCCCCCTGGTGTGTGTCACTGTGGCCCCCCTGGTGTGTGTCACTGTGGCCCCCCTGGTGTGTGTCACTGTGGCCCCCCTGGTGTGTGTCACTGTGGCCCCCCTGGTGTGTGTCACTGTGGGCCCCCTGGTGTGTGTCACTGTGGGCCCCCTGGTGTGTGTCACTGTGGCCCCCCTGGTGTGTGTCACTGTGGCCCCCTGGTGTGTGTCACTGTGGCCCCCCTGGTGTGTGTCACTGTGGCCCCCCTGGTGTGTGTCACTGTGGCCCCCCTGGTGTGTGTCACTGTGGCCCCCCTGGTGTGTGTCTCTGTGGCCCCCCTGGTGTGTATGTGTGTCTCTGTGGCCCCCCTGGTGTGTGTGTCCGTGGCCCCCTGGTGTGTGTGTATCCCTCTCTGTGGCCCCCTGGTGTGTGTGTGTCTCCCTCTCTGTGGCCCCCTGGTGTGTGTATCCGTGGCCCTCTGTTGTGTGTGTGTGTGTGTGTGTATCCGTGGCCCCCTGGTGTGTGTGTGTCTCCCTCTCTGTGGCCCCCTGGTGTGTATGTCTCTGTGGCCCCCTGGTGTGTGTGTGTCTCCCTTTCTGTGGCCCCCTGGTGTGTATGTGTGTGTGTATCCGTGGCCCCCTGGTGTGTGTGTGTGTGTGTCTCCCTCTCTGTGGCCCCCTGGTGTGTATGTGTGTGTGTCTCTGTGGCCCCCTGGTGTGTGTGTATCCCTCTCTGTGGCCCCCTGGTGTGTATGTGTATCCGTGGCCCCCTGGTGTGTGTATCCGTGGCCCCCTGGTGTGTGTGTGTATCCGTGGCCCCCTGGTGTGTGTGTGTCTCTCTCTGTGGCCCCCCCTGGGGTGTGTGTGTGTCTCTCTGTGGCCCCCCCCCTGGGGTGTCTCTCTGTGGCCCCCTGGTGTGTGAGTGTCTCTCTCTGTGGCCCCCTGGTGTGTGAGTGTCTCTCTCTGTTGTCCCCTGGTGTGTGAGTGTCTCTCTCTGTGGCCCCCTGGTGTGTGAGTGTCTCTCTCTGTTGTCCCCTGGTGTGAGAGTGTCTCTCTCTGTGGCCCCCTGGTGTGTGTGTCTCTCTCTGTGGCCCCCTGGTGTGTGTGTGTCTCTCTCTGTGGCCCCCTGGTGTGTGTGTGTCTCTCTCTGTGGCCCCCTGGTGTGTGTGTGTCTCTCTCTGTGGCCCCCTGGTGTGTGAGTGTCTCTCTCTGTGGCCCCCCCCTGGTGTGTGAGTGTCTCTCTCTGTGGCCCCCCCCTGGTGTGTGAGTGTCTCTCTCTGTGGCCCCCCCCTGGTGTGTGAGTGTCTCTCTCTGTGGCCCCCCCCTGGTGTGTGAGTGTCTCTCTCTGTGGCCCCCCCCTGGTGTGTGAGTGTCTCTCTCTGTGGCCCCCCCCTGGTGTGTGTGAGTGTCTCTCTCTGTGGCCCCCCCCTGGTGTGTGTGAGTGTCTCTCTCTGTGGCCCCCCCCTGGTGTGTGTGAGTGTCTCTCTCTGTGGCCCCCTGGTGTGTGTGAGTGTCTCTCTCTGTGGCCCCCTGGTGTGTGTGAGTGTCTCTCTCTGTGGCCCCCTGGTGTGTGTGAGTGTCTCTCTCTGTGGCCCCGGAGGGGTGTCCCTGTGGCCCCGGAGGGGTGTCCCTGTGGCCCCGGAGGGGTGTCCCTGTGGCCCCGGAGGGGTGTCCCTGTGGCCCCGGAGGGGTGTCCCTGTGGCCCCGGAGGGGTGTCCCTGTGGCCCCGGAGGGGTGTCCCTGTGGCCCCGGAGGGGTGTCCCTGTGGCCCCGGAGGGGTGTCCCTGTGGCCCCGGAGGGGTGTCCCTGTGGCCCCGGAGGGGTGTCCCTGTGGCCCCGGAGGGGTGTCCCTGTGGCCCCCTGGTGTGTGAGTGTCTCTCTCTGTGGCCCCCTGGGGTGTTTGAGTGTCTCTCTCTGTGGCCCCGGAGGGGTGTCCCTGTGGCCCCCTGGTGTGTGAGTGTCTCTCTCTGTGGCCCCCTGGTGTGTTTGAGTGTCTCTCTCTGTGGCCCCGGAGGGGTGTCTCTGTGGCCCCGGAGGGGTGTCTCTGTGGCCCCCTGGTGTGTGTGTGTGTGTCTCTGTGGCCCCCTGGTGTGTGTGTGTCTCTCTGTGGCCCCCTGGTGTGTCTCTGTGGCCCCGGAGGGGTGTCTCTGTGGCCCCGGAGGGGTGTTTGAGTGTCTCTCTCTGTGGCCCCGGAGGGGTGTCTCTGTGGCCCCGGAGGGGTGTCTCTGTGGCCCCCTTGTGTGTTTGAGTCTCTCTCTGTGGCCCCCTGGTGTGTTTGAGTCTCTCTCTGTGGCCCCCTGGTGTGTCTCTGTGGCCCCGGAGGGGTGTCTCTGTGGCCCCGGAGGGGTGTTTGAGTGTCTCTCTCTGTGGCCCCGGAGGGGTGTCTCTGTGGCCCCGGAGGGGTGTCTCTGTGGCCCCCTTGTGTGTTTGAGTCTCTCTCTGTGGCCCCCTGGTGTGTTTGAGTCTCTCTCTGTGGCCCCCTGGTGTGTTTGAGTCTCTCTCTGTGGCCCCCTGGTGTGTGCGGGCGTCTCTCTCTGTGGCCCCCTGGTGTGTGCGGGCGTCTCTCTCTGTGGCCCCCTGGTGTGTGCGGGCGTCTCTCTCTGTGGCCCCCTGGTGTGTGCGGGCGTCTCTCTCTGTGGCCCCCTGGTGTGTGCGGGCGTCTCTCTCTGTGGCCCCCTGGTGTGTGCGGGCGTCTCTCTCTGTGGCCCCCTGGTGTGTGCGGGCGTCTCTCTCTGTGGCCCCCTGGTGTGTGCGGGCGTCTCTCTCTGTGGCCCCCTGGTGTGTGCGGGCGTCTCTCTCTGTGGCCCCCTGGTGTGTGCGGGCGTCTCTCTCTGTGGCCCCCTGGTGTGTGCGGGCGTCTCTCTCTGTGGCCCCCTGGTGTGTGCGGGCGTCTCTCTCTGTGGCCCCCTGGTGTGTGCGGGCGTCTCTCTCTGTGGCCCCCTGGTGTGTGCGGGCGTCTCTCTCTGTGGCCCCCTGGTGTGTGCGGGCGTCTCTCTCTGTGGCCCCCTGGTGTGTGCGGGCGTCTCTCTCTGTGGCCCCCTGGTGTGTGCGGGCGTCTCTCTCTGTGGCCCCCTGGTGTGTGCGGGCGTCTCTCTCTGTGGCCCCCTGGTGTGTGCGGGCGTCTCTCTCTGTGGCCCCCTGGTGTGTGCGGGCGTCTCTCTCTGTGGCCCCCTGGTGTGTGCGGGCGTCTCTCTCTGTGGCCCCCTGGTGTGTGCGGGCGTCTCTCTCTGTGGCCCCCTGGTGTGTGCGGGCGTCTCTCTCTGTGGCCCCCTGGTGTGTGCGGGCGTCTCTCTCTGTGGCCCCCTGGTGTGTGCGGGCGTCTCTCTCTGTGGCCCCCTGGTGTGTGCGGGCGTCTCTCTCTGTGGCCCCCTGGTGTGTGCGGGCGTCTCTCTCTGTGGCCCCCTGGTGTGTGCGGGCGTCTCTCTCTGTGGCCCCCTGGTGTGTGCGGGCGTCTCTCTCTGTGGCCCCCTGGTGTGTGCGGGCGTCTCTCTCTGTGGCCCCCTGGTGTGTGCGGGCGTCTCTCTCTGTGGCCCCCTGGTGTGTGCGGGCGTCTCTCTCTGTGGCCCCCTGGTGTGTGCGGGCGTCTCTCTCTGTGGCCCCCTGGTGTGTGCGGGCGTCTCTCTCTGTGGCCCCCTGGTGTGTGCGGGCGTCTCTCTCTGTGGCCCCCTGGTGTGTGCGGGCGTCTCTCTCTGTGGCCCCCTGGTGTGTGCGGGCGTCTCTCTCTGTTGTCCCCTGGTGTGTGAGTGTCTCTCTCTGTTGTCCCCTGGTGTGTGAGTGTCTCTCTCTGTTGTCCCCTGGTGTGTGTGTGTCTCTCTCTGTGGCCCCCTGGTGTGTGAGTGTCTCTCTCTGTTGTCCCCTGGTGTGTGAGTGTCTCTCTCTGTGGTCCCCTGGTGTGTGAGTGTCTCTCTCTGTGGCCCCCTGGTGTGTGAGTGTCTCTCTCTGTGGCCCCCTGGTGTGTGAGTGTCTCTCTCTGTGGCCCCCTGGTGTGTGAGTGTCTCTCTCTGTGGTCCCCTGGTGTGTGAGTGTCTCTCTCTGTGGTCCCCTGGTGTGTGAGTGTCTCTCTCTGTGGCCCCCTGGTGTGTGAGTGTCTCTCTCTGTGGCCCCCTGGTGTGTGAGTGTCTCTCTCTGTGGCCCCCTGGTGTGTGAGTGTCTCTCTCTGTGGCCCCCTGGTGTGTGAGTGTCTCTCTCTGTGGCCCCCTGGTGTGTGAGTGTCTCTCTGTGGCCCCCTGGTGTGTGAGTGTCTCTCTGTGGCCCCCTGGTGTGTGAGTGTCTCCCCGAGGGGTGTCTCTGTGGCCCCCGAGGGGTGTCTCTGTGGCCCCCGAGGGGTGTCTCTGTGGCCCCCGAGGGGTGTCTCTGTGGCCCCCGAGGGGTGTCTCTGTGGCCCCCGAGGGGTGTCTCTGTGGCCCCCGAGGGGTGTCTCTGTGGCCCCCGAGGGGTGTCTCTGTGGCCCCCGAGGGGTGTCTCTGTGGCCCCCTGGTGTGTGTGAGTGTCTCTTTCTGTGGCCCCGGAGGGGTGTCTCTGTGGCCCCGGAGGGGTGTCTCTGTGGCCCCTTACCATCGCTGTCCCTCCGGGCTCCGGGATTCTCCCATGTTATCACTAAAGAAGCTTCTGCAGAGCGGTCCCGGGCGCACTGACGTCACAGACAAGTGCCGGAACGGGAAGAGGCGGGGCTTATCCCCGAGGTTAGCGGTCGCCATATTGGTTGTGGGTAGTGCAGGCAGATAGGTCGGATGTATGCTCATGGGGGAGGGGACACTGTCAGGCCATGATGGGGATTGTAGTTCTTTTTCTATCCCAGTGACTTCTTATTTCTATCTAGAGAAGTGATGTTATACAATTGTCTTCCCTGTGATATGTATACTGTATACTCCTCTGTCCTGTGATCTGTATACTCCTCTGTCCTATGATATGTATACTGTATACTCCTCTGTCCTGTGATATGTATACTGTATACTCCTCTGTCCTGTGATATGTATACTGTATACTCGTCTGTCCTGTGATATGTATACTGTATACTCTCTGTCCTGTGATATGTATACTGTATACTCTTCTGTCCTGTGATATGTATACTGTATACTCCTCTGTCCTGTGATATGTATACTGTATACTCCTCTGTCCTGTGATATGTATACTGTATACTCCTCTGTCCTGTGATATGTATACTGTATACTCCTCTGTCCTGTGATATGTATACTGTATACTCCTCTGTCCTGTGATATGTATACTGTATACTCCTCTGTCCTGTGATATGTATACTGTATACTCCTCTGTCCTGTGATATGTATACTGTATACTCCTCTGTCCTGTGATATGTATACTGTATACTCGCTCTGTCCTGTGATATGTTATACTGTATACTCCGCTCTGTCCTGTGATATGTATACTGTATACTCCGTCTGTCCTGTGATATGTATACTGTATACTCCTCTGTCCTGTGATATGTATACTGTATACTCGTCTGTCCTGTGATATGTATACTGTATACTCGTTCTGTACTGTGATATGTATACTGTATACTCGTCTGTCCTGTGATATGTATACTGTATACTCGTCCCTGTCCTGTGATATGTATAC
>NW_026609346.1:0-15000 GCF_029499605.1 Hyla sarda
TATATAGTAGATATGACTCTATATATATATATAATCTCCAGTATTCTCCTGATATATATTAGTAGATATGATATATATATAATCTCCAGTATTCTCCTGATATATATAGTATGATATAATATATATAATCTCCAGTATTCTCCTGATATATATAGTAGATATGATATATATATAATCTCCAGTATTCTCCTGATATATAAGATAGAATGACCTATATATATATATAATCTCCAGTATTCTCCTGATATATATAGTAGATATGATATATATAATCTCCAGTATTCTCCTGATATATATAGTAGATATGATATATATATAATCTCCAGTATTCTCCTGATATATATAGTAGATATGATATATATATAATCTCCAGTATTCTCCTGATATATATAGTAGATATGATATATATATAATCTCCAGTATTCTCCTGATATATATAGTAGATATGATATATATATAATCTCCAGTATTCTCCTGATATATATAGTAGATATGATATATATATAATCTCCAGTATTCTCCTGATATATATAGTAGATATGATATATATATAATCTCCAGTATTCTCCTGATATATATAGTAGATATGATATATATATATAATCTCCAGTATTCTCCTGATATATATAGTAGATATGATATATATATAATCTCCAGTATTCTCCTGATATATATAGTAGATATGATATATATATATAATCTCCAGTATTCTCCTGATATATATAGTAGATATGATATATATATAATCTCCAGTATTCTCCTGATATATATAGTAGATATGATATATATATATAATCTCCAGTATTCTCCTGATATATATAGTAGATATGATATATATATATAATCTCCAGTATTCTCCTGATATATATAGTAGATATGATATATATATATAATCTCCAGTATTCTCCTGATATATATAGTAGATATGATATATATATAATCTCCAGTATTCTCCTGATATATATAGTAGATATGATATATATATATAATCTCCAGTATTCTCCTGATATATATAGTAGATATGATATATATATATAATCTCCAGTATTCTCCTGATATATATAGTAGATATGATATATATATATAATCTCCAGTATTCTCCTGATATATATAGTAGATATGATATATATATATAATCTCCAGTATTCTCCTGATATATATAGTAGATATGATATATATATAATCTCCAGTATTCTCCTGATATATATAGTAGATATGATATATATATAATCTCCAGTATTCTCCTGATATATATAGTAGATATGATATATATATATAATCTCCAGTATTCTCCTGATATATATAGTAGATATGATATATATATATATAATCTCCAGTATTCTCCTGATATATATAGTAGATATGATATATATATATAATCTCCAGTATTCTCCTGATATATATAGTAGATATGATATATATATAATCTCCAGTATTCTCCTGATATATATAGTAGATATGATATATATATATAATCTCCAGTATTCTCCTGATATATATAGTAGATATGATATATATATATAATCTCCAGTATTCTCCTGATATATATAGTAGATATGATATATATATATAATCTCCAGTATTCTCCTGATATATATAGTAGATATGATATATATATATAATCTCCAGTATTCTCCTGATATATATAGTAGATATGATATATATATATAATCTCCAGTATTCTCCTGATATATATAGTAGATATGATATATATATATAATCTCCAGTATTCTCCTGATATATATAGTAGATATGATATATATATATAATCTCCAGTATTCTCCTGATATATATAGTAGATATGATATATATATATATAATCTCCAGTATTCTCCTGATATATATAGTAGATATGATATATATATATAATCTCCAGTATTCTCCTGATATATATAGTAGATATGATATATATATAATCTCCAGTATTCTCCTGATATATATAGTAGATATGATATATATATATAATCTCCAGTATTCTCCTGATATATATAGTAGATATGATATATATATAATCTCCAGTATTCTCCTGATATATATAGTAGATATGATATATATATATATAATCTCCAGTATTCTCCTGATATATATAGTAGATATGATATATATATAATCTCCAGTATTCTCCTGATATATATAGTAGATATGATATATATATAATCTCCAGTATTCTCCTGATATATATAGTAGATATGATATATATATAATCTCCAGTATTCTCCTGATATATATAGTAGATATGATATATATATAATCTCCAGTATTCTCCTGATATATATAGTAGATATGATATATATATAATCTCCAGTATTCTCCTGATATATATAGTAGATATGATATATATATATATAATCTCCAGTATTCTCCTGATATATATAGTAGATATGATATATATATATATATAATCTCCAGTATTCTCCTGATATATATAGTAGATATGATATATATATATAATCTCCAGTATTCTCCTGATATATATAGTAGATATGATATATATATAATCTCCAGTATTCTCCTGATATATATAGTAGATATGATATATATATATAATCTCCAGTATTCTCCTGATATATATAGTAGATATGATATATATATATAATCTCCAGTATTCTCCTGATATATATAGTAGATATGATATATATATATATATAATCTCCAGTATTCTCCTGATATATATAGTAGATATGATATATATATATAATCTCCAGTATTCTCCTGATATATATAGTAGATATGATATATATATAATCTCCAGTATTCTCCTGATATATATAGTAGATATGATATAGATATATATATATAATCTCCAGTATTCTCCTGATATATATAGTAGATATGATATATATATATAATCTCCAGTATTCTCCTGATATATATAGTAGATATGATATATATATATAATCTCCAGTATTCTCCTGATATATATAGTAGATATGATATATATATATATATATAATCTCCAGTATTCTCCTGATATATATAGTAGATATGATATATATATAATCTTCAGTATTCTCCTGATATATATAGTAGATATGATATATATATAATCTCCAGTATTCTCCTGATATATATAGTAGATATGATATATATATATAATCTCCAGTATTCTCCTGATATATATAGTAGATATGATATATATATATATATATAATCTCCAGTATTCTCCTGATATATATAGTAGATATGATATATATATAATCTTCAGTATTCTCCTGATATATATAGTAGATATGATATATATATAATCTCCAGTATTCTCCTGATATATATAGTAGATATGATATATATAATCTCCAGTATTCTCCTGATATATATAGTAGATATGATATATATATATATATAATCTCCAGTATTCTCCTGATATATATAGTAGATATGATATATATATAATCTCCAGTATTCTCCTGATATATATAGTAGATATGATATATATATATATAATCTCCAGTATTCTCCTGATATATATAGTAGATATGATATATATATAATCTCCAGTATTCTCCTGATATATACAGTAGATATGATATATATAATCTCCAGTATTCTCCTGATATATATAGTAGATATGATATATATATATATAATCTCCAGTATTCCCCTGATATATATAGTAGATATGATATATATATATAATCTCCAGTATTCTCCTGATATATATAGTAGATATGATATATATATAATCTCCAGTATTCTCCTGATATATATAGTAGATATGATATATATATAATCTCCAGTATTCTCCTGATATATATAGTAGATATGATATATATAATCTCCAGTATTCTCCTGATATATATAGTAGATATGATATATATATAATCTCCAGTATTCTCCTGATATATATAGTAGATATGATATATATATATAATCTCCAGTATTCTCCTGATATATATAGTAGATATGATATATATATATATAATCTCTAGTATTCTCCTGATATATATAGTAGATATGATATATATATAATCCCCAGTATTCTCCTGATATATATAGTAGATATGATATATATATAATCTCCAGTATTCCCCTGATATATATAGTAGATATGATATATATATAATCTCCAGTATTCTCCTGATATATATAGTAGATATGATATATATATAATCTCCAGTATTCTCCTGATATATATAGTAGATATGATATATATATATATAATCTCCAGTATTCTCCTGATATATATAGTAGATATGATATATATATAATCTCCAGTATTCTCCTGATATATATAGTAGATATGATATATATATAATCTCCAGTATTCTCCTGATATATATAGTAGATATGATATATATATAATCTCCAGTATTCTCCTGATATATATAGTAGATATGATATATATATAATCTCCAGTATTCTCCTGATATATATAGTAGATATGATATATATATAATCTCCAGTATTCTCCTGATATATATAGTAGATATGATATATATATATATAATCTCCAGTATTCTCCTGATATATATAGTAGATATGATATATATATATATAATCTCCAGTATTCTCCTGATATATATAGTAGATATGATATATATATATATAATCTCCAGTATTCTCCTGATATATATAGTAGATATGATATATATATATAATCTCCAGTATTCTCCTGATATATATAGTAGATATGATATATATATAATCTCCAGTATTCTCCTGATATATATAGTAGATATGATATATATATAATCTCCAGTATTCTCCTGATATATATAGTAGATATGATATATATATAATCTCCAGTATTCTCCTGATATATATAGTAGATATGATATATATATATAATCTCCAGTATTCTCCTGATATATATAGTAGATATGATATATATATATATAATCTCCAGTATTCTCCTGATATATATAGTAGAGGAGCGGGGAGGAGCGGGGACCCGGAGCGCTCGGCGTAACAGTACCCCCCCCCCCCCCCCTTGGGTCTCACCCTCTTCTTGGAGCCTGAGAACCTGAGGACAAGACTTTTGTCTAGGATGTTGTCCTCAGGTTCCCAGGATCTCTCTTCTGGGCCACAGCCTTCCCAATCCACCCAAAAATTTTTTTTTCCTCTGACCGTCTTGGAGGCCAGAATCTCCTTCACGGAGAAGACGTCAGAAGAACCGGAAACAGGAGTGGGAGAAACAAGTTTGGGAGAGAAGCGGTTAATGATGAGTGGTTTAAGGAGAGAGACATGGAAGGCATTGGGAATACGAAGAGAAGGAGGAAGAAGGAGCTTGTAAGAGACAGGGTTAATCTGGCACAAGACTTTGAAAGGACCAAGATAGCGTGGTCCCAGTTTGTAACTGGGGACACGAAAGCGGACATATTTAGCGGAGAGCCATACCTTGTCTCCGGGAGCAAAAATGGGGGGAGTTCTTCTTTTCTTATCGGCAAATCTTTTCATCCGGGATGAAGCCTGTAAAAGAGAATTTTGGGTCTCTTTCCATATGGTGGAAAGATCACGAGTCACTTCATCCACAGCGGGCAAACCAGAGGGCAAGGGGGTAGGGAGGGGGGGAAGAGGGTGACGGCCGTACACCACAAAAAATGGGGATTTAGCAGAAAACTCGGAGATTCTGAAGTTGTATGAGAATTCGGCCCATGGTAGAAGATCTGCCCAGTCATTCTGGCGGGAGGAAACAAAATGCCGTAAATAGTCACCCAGGACCTGGTTAATTCTTTCTACTTGCCCATTAGATTGGGGATGATAAGAAGAAGAGAAGTTTAATTTAATCTTGAGCTGTTTACAGAGAGCCCTCCAGAATTTAGACACGAATTGGACGCCTCTATCCGAGACGATCTGCGTGGGCAAACCGTGAAGACGAAAAATGTGTACAAAAATTGTTTTGCCAACTGAGGCGCTGAAGGAAGACCAGGAAGAGGAATAAAATGTGCCATCTTGGAAAATCGATCAACGACCACCCAAACAACTGTGTTGCCACGGGATGGGGGTAAGTCTGTAATAAAGTCCATACCAATCAGAGACCAAGGCTGTTCAGGAACAGGCAGAGGATGAAGGAGACCAGCAGGCTTCTGGCGAGGAGTCTTATCCCGGGCACAGACAGTACAGGCCCGCACAAAATCAACAATATCCGTCTCCAGAGTCGGCCACCAATAAAAACGAGAGATGAGTTGCAAGGATTTTTTGATGCCCGCATGGCCTGCGAGGTGGGAGGAGTGTCCCCATTTGAGAATCCCGAGACGCTGGCGTGGAGAAACGAAGGTCTTCCCTGGAGGAGTTTGCCTGATGGAGGCTGGAGAAGTGGAGATCAGGCAGTCAGGAGGAATGATGTGTTGCGGAGAGACCTCTACTTCAGAGGCATCAGAAGAACGAGAGAGGGCATCGGCCCTAATGTTCTTGTCAGCAGGGCGAAAATGGATTTCAAAGTTAAAACGGGCAAAGAACAACGACCACCTGGCCTGGCGAGGGTTCAGCCGTTGGGCAGACTGGAGATAGGAGAGATTCTTGTGATCAGTGTATATGATAACTGGAAATTTTGATCCCTCCAGCAGATGCCTCCATTCCTCAAGCACCAATTTAATGGCCAGTAGTTCTCGATCCACGATGGAGTAGTTTCTCTCCGCCGGAGAGAAGGTCCTAGAAAAAAACCCACAAGTAACAGCATGCCCGGAAGAATTTTTTTGTAGAAGGACCGCTCCAGCTCCTACTGAGGAGGCGTCTACCTCCAATAAGAAGGGTTTAGATGGGTCAGGTCTGGAGAGCACGGGAGCAGAAGAAAAGGCAGACTTGAGCCGTTTAAATGCGTCTTCCGCTTGGGGAGACCAGGACTTAGGATTGGCATTCTTCTTGGTTAAAGCCACGATAGGAGCCACAATAGTGGAAAAATGTGGAATGAATTGTCTGTAATAATTGGCGAACCCCAAAAAACTTTGGATAGCACGGAGTCCGGAGGGGCGTGGCCAATCTAAGACGGCAGAGAGTTTATCAGGGTCCATTTGTAGTCCCTGGCCAGAGACCAAGTATCCTAGGAAAGGAAGAGATTGACATTCAAACAGAAATTTCTCCATTTTGGCATAAAGTTGATTGTCTCGAAGTCTCTGAAGAACCATGCGGACATGCTGGCGATGTTCTTCTAAGTTGGCAGAAAAAATCAGAATATCGTCCAGATACACAACAACACAGGAATATAAGAGATCACGAAAAATTTCATTAACAAAGTCTTGGAAGACGGCAGGGGCGTTGCACAGGCCAAAGGGCATGACCAGATACTCAAAGTGTCCATCTCTGGTGTTAAATGCAGTTTTCCATTCGTCCCCCTCCCTGATGCGGATGAGATTATATGCACCTCTTAAGTCCAGTTTGGTAAAGATGTGGGCACCTTGAAGGCGATCAAAGAGTTCAGAGATAAGAGGTAGGGGGTAGCGGTTCTTTACCGTGATTTTATTAAGTCCGCGGTAATCAATGCAAGGACGTAGGGAGCCATCTTTTTTGGACACAAAGAAAAATCCAGCTCCGACAGGAGAGGAGGATTTGCGGATAAACCCCTTTTTAAAAGTGGCGCAGTGGCCCTTTAAATCGTAGAGACCCGGCGCGCGCGCGCCCTAAGGAGCGGGGCCGCGCGCGCCGGGACAGGACCGACGGAGAGCGAGTCAGGTACGGGAGCCGAGGTGCGCATCGCGAGCGGGCGCCACCCGCATCGCGAATCGCATCCCGGCTGGGGGAGGTATCGCAGCGCACCCGGTCAGCAGGTCTGACCGGGGCGCTGCGATTGCGAGGATGTTGCGAGCGCTGCGGGGAGGAGCGGGGACCCGGAGCGCTCGGCGTAACAGTGTGGAATAAATTGTCTGTAATAATTGGCCAACCCCAAAAAACGTTGGATAGCACGGAGTCCGGAGGGGCGTGGCCAATCTAATACAGCAGCTAGCTTATCTGGGTCCATTTGTAGTCCCTGGCCAGAAACCAAGTATCCTAGGAAAGGAAGAGATTGACATTCAAAGAGACATTTCTCCATTTTGGCATAAAGTTGGTTGTCTCGAAGTCTCTGAAGAACCATGCGGACATGCTGGCGGTGTTCTTCTAAGTTGACAGAAAAGATCAGAATATCGTCCAGATAAACCACAACACAGGAATATAAGAGATCATGAAAAATTTCATTAACAAAGTCTTGGAAGGGTGTTAAATGCAGTCTTCCATTCGTCCCCCTCCCTGATGCGGATGAGATTATAAGCACCTCTTAAGTCCAGTTTGGTAAAGATGTGGGCGCCTTGTAGGCGATCAAAGAGTTCCGAGATAAGAGGTAGGGGGTAGCGGTTCTTTACCGTGATTTTATTAAGTCCGCGGTAATCAATGCAAGGACGTAGGGAGCCATCTTTTTTGGACACAAAAAAAAATCCAGCTCCGGCAGGAGAGGAGGATTTGCGGATAAACCCCTTTTTTAAATTTTCCTGGATGTACTCTGACATGGCAAGAGTCTCTGGAGCAGACAGAGGATAGATTCTGCCCCGGGGTGGAGTAGTGCCCGGGAGGAGGTCAATAGGACAGTCATAAGGCCTGTGAGGAGGTAAAGTCTCAGCTTGCTTTTTGCAAAACACGTCAGCATAGTCCATATAAGCCTTAGGAAGACCGGATACAGGGGGAACCACAGGGTCACGGCAGGGAGTACTGGGAACCGGTTTAAGACAGTCCTTGAGACAAGAAGTACCCCAGTTCTTGATTTCTCCTGTGGACCAATCAAGGGTTGGGGAATGGCGTTGAAGCCACGGTAATCCAAGAAGAATTTCGGAAGTGCAGTTGGAGAGGACCAAAAATTAAATTTTTTCGTGATGAGGTCCGATGCACATTAGGAGGGGCTCCGTGCGGTAATGCACGGTACAGTCCAATCTTTCATTGTTAACAGAATTGATGTAGAGGGGTCTGGCGAGACTGGTCACCGGGATGTTGAACCTGTTGATGAGAGAGGCCAAAATAAAATTTCCTGCAGATCCGGAATCCAAGAAGGTCATAGTAGAGAAGGAGATGGTAGAGGAAGATATCCGCACAGGCACAGTAAGGCGTGGAGAAGCAGAGTTGACATCAAGAACTGTCTCACCTTTGTGCGGAGTCAGCGTACGTCTTTCCAGGCGGGGAGGACGGATAGGACAATCCTTCAAGAAGTGTTCGGTACCGGCACAGTACAGGCAAAGATTCTCCATGCGGCGTCGTGTCCTCTCTTGAGGTGTCAAGCGAGACCGGTCAACTTGCATAGCCTCCACGGCGGGAGGCACAGGAACGGATTGCAGAGGACCAGAGGAGAGAGGAGCCGGGGAGAAAAAACGCCTCGTGCGAACAAAGTCCATATCCTGGCGGAGCTCCTGACGCCTTTCGGAAAAACGCATGTCAATGCGGGTGGCCAGATGAATGAGTTCATGCAGGTTAGCAGGAATTTCTCGTGCGGCCAGAACATCTTTAATGTTGCTGGATAGGCCTTTTTTAAAGGTCGCGCAGAGGGCCTCATTATTCCAGGATAATTCGGAAGCAAGAGTACGGAATTGGATGGCGTACTCGCCAACAGAAGAATTACCCTGGACCAGGTTCAGCAGGGCAGTCTCAGCAGAAGAGGCTCGGGCAGGTTCCTCAAAGACAGTTCGAATTTCCGAGAAGAAGGAGTGTACAGAGGCAGTGACGGGGTCATTGCGGTCCCAGAGCGGTGTGGCCCATGACAGAGCTTTCCCAGACAGAAGGCTGACTACGAAAGCCACCTTAGACCTTTCAGTAGGAAACTGGTCCGACATCATCTCCAAGTGCAGGGAACATTGCGAAAGAAAGCCACAGCAAAACTTAGAGTCCCCATCAAATTTATCCGGCAAGGATAATCGTAGGCCGGAAGCGGCCACTCGCTGCGGAGGAGGTGCAGGAGCTGGCGGAGGAGATTGTTGCTGGAGTTGTGGTAGTAGCTGCTGTAGCATCACGGTCAGTTGAGACAGCTGGTGGCCTTGTTGCGCTATCTGTTGCGACTGCTGGGCGACCACCGTGGTGAGGTCGGCGACAACTGGCAGTGGGACTTCAGCGGGATCCATGGCCGGATCTACTGTCACGATTCGGCTGGCTGGAGGTGGATCCTCTGTGCCAGAGAGGGATTGGCGTGGACCGTGCTGGTGGACCGGTTCTAAGTTGCTACTGGTATTCACCAGAGCCCGCCGCAAAGCGGGATGGTCTTGCAGCGGCGGTAGTGACCAGGTCGTATCCACTAGCAACGGCTCAACCTTTCTGACTGCTGAAGATAGGCGCGGTACAAGGGAGTAGACAAGAGCAAGGTCGGACGTAGAAGAAGGTGAGGGCAGGCAGCAAGGATCGTAGTCAGGGGCAACGGCAGGAGGTCTGGAACACAGGCTAGGAACACACAAGGGAACGCTTTCACTGGCATAATGGCAACAAGATCCGGCGAGGGAGTGCAGGGGAAGTGAGGTATAAATAGGGAGTGCACAGGTGAACACACTATTTAAGCCTGCTGCGCCAATCAGTGGCGCAGTGGCCCTTTAAATAGCAGAGACCCGGCGCGCGCGCGCCCTAAGGAGCGGGGCCGCGCACGCCGGGACAAGACTGACGGAGAGCGAGTCAGGTACGGGAGCCGGGATGCGCATCACGAGCGGGCGCCTCCCGCATCGCGAATCGCATCCCGGCTGAGAGAGGTATTGCAGCGCACCCGGTCAGCAGGTCTGACCGGGGCGCTGCAAATGCGAGGATGTTGCGAGCGCTCCGGGGAGGAGCGGGGACTCGGAGCGCTCGGCATAACAATGTGTGTGAATATATGAAATGAAATCATCTTAGTATTCTAAAGGGATAGTGCAATAATATATGAAGCTTAAACATGTCTATTAACAAAAATAACTAAACTAGTAACACGTCTGCAAATATAAAAATACTGGTTTAAATATATCTGGGATTAAGTGAAGTTCATGTAAGAGGAACTGTGCAATATCCAATAAGGCGCTGATACACATGCAGATAGTGGACCTATTGGACTTTGTACAAACACCCATGGGACAAGGAAGCTTATTGCACAAAAAGTTATATAAAACGCCTTCACCTTGTTCACATTGATGCGATCTATATGGATGAATAGTCTGGTGCAACATCTATATTAGACATCTCACGTGTCTGTACCAATTTGTTGTGTGTGGATGATTGAGCTTGGTGCTAAATATCTGTAAAAACGCAGACATTCATATATAATAAATATTACGGACAATCACTGAAGCGTGTTCCCATAACATCAAAAGGAACAGTGCATGGAGTAAATCATCCATTTCACACATATGGCACTGGATGCAGTAAATCACTAACAGCTTTACGGATTCAAATTGCGGAATTTGCATGAATATTTGTTCTTGGCTCTAAAAACCAAGTGTGAATAGTGATCAAAAGACTGTGTCGTTACTAAAAGACTGTGGCGTTACTAAAAGACTGTGGCGTTACTAAAAGACTGTGTCGTTACTAAAAGACTGTGGCGTTACTAAAAGACTGTGTCGTTACTAAAAGACTGTGTCGTTACTAAAAGACTGTGTAGTTACTAGAAGACTGTGTAGTTACTAAAAGACTGTGTAGTTACTAAAAGACTGTGGCGTTACTAAAAGACTGTGTCGTTACTAAAAGACTGTGTCGTTACTAAAAGACTGTGTAGTTACTAAAAAGACTGTAGTTACTAAAAGACTGTGTCGTTACTAAAAGACTGTGTAGTTACTAAAAGACTGTGTAGTTACTAAAAGACTGTGTCGTTACTAAAAGACTGTGTCGTTACTAAAAGACTGTGTCGTTACTAAAAGACTGTGTAGTTACTAAAAGACTGTGTCGTTACTAGAAGACTGTGTAGTTACTAAAAGACTGTGTAGTTACTAAAAGACTGTGTCGTTACTAAAAGACTGTCGTTACTAAAAGACTGTGTCGTTACTAGAAGACTGTGTAGTTACTAGAAGACTGTGTCGTTACTAAAAGACTGTGTCGTTACTAAAAGACTGTGTCGTTACTAAAAGACTGTGTCGTTACTAAGACTGTGTAGTTACTAAAAGACTGTGTCGTTACTAGAAGACTGTGTAGTTACTAGAAGACTGTGTCGTTACTAAAAGACTGTGTCGTTACTAAAAGACTGTGTAGTTACTAGAAGACTGTGTCGTTACTAAGACTGTGTAGTTACTAAAAGACTGTGTCGTTACTAAAAGACTGTGTCGTTACTAGAAGACTGTGTAGTTACTAAAAGACTGTGTAGTTACTAAAAGACTGTGGCGTTACTAAAAGACTGTGTAGTTACTAAAAGACTGTGTAGTTACTAAAAGACTGTGTCGTTACTAAAAGACTGTGTAGTTACTAGAAGACTGTGTAGTTACTAAAAGACTGTGGCGTTACTAAAAGACTGTGTAGTTACTAAAAGACTGTGTAGTTACTAAAAGACTGTGTCGTTACTAAAAGACTGTGTCGTTACTAAAAGACTGTGTAGTTACTAGAAGACTGTGTCGTTACTAAAAGACTGTGTCGTTACTAAAAGACTGTGTAGTTACTAAAAGACTGTGTAGTTACTAGAAGACTGTGTCGTTACTAAAAGACTGTGTCGTTACTAAAAGACTGTGTCGTTACTAAAAGACTGTGTAGTTACTAAAAGACTGTGTCGTTACTAAAAGACTGTGTCGTTACTAGAAGACTGTGTAGTTACTAAAAGACTGTGTCGTTACTAAAAGTCTGTGTCGTTACTAGAAGTGTGAACAGTGATCAAAAGACTGTGTAGTTACTAAAAGACTGTGTCGTTACTAGAAGACTGTGTAGTTACTAAAAAGACTGTGTAGTTACTAAAAGACTGTGTCGTTACTAAAAGACTGTGTAGTTACTAAAAGACTGTGTCGTTACTAAAAGACTGTGTCGTTACTAAAAGACTGTGTCGTTACTAAAAGACTGTGTCGTTACTAAAAGACTGTGTAGTTACTAAAAGACTGTGTCGTTACTAAAAGACTGTGTCGTTACTAGAAGACTGTGTAGTTACTAAAAAGACTGTAGTTACTAAAAGACTGTGTCGTTACTAAAAGACTGTGTAGTTACTAAAAGACTGTGTAGTTACTAAAAGACTGTGTCATTACTAAAAGACTGTGTAGTTACTAAAAGACTGTGTCGTTACTAAAAGACTGTGTCGTTACTAAAAGACTGTGTAGTTACTAAAAGACTGTGTCGTTACTAGAAGACTGTGTAGTTACTAAAAGACTGTGTAGTTACTAAAAGACTGTGTAGTTACTAAAAGACTGTGGCGTTACTAAAAGACTGTGTCGTTACTAAAAGACTGTGTCGTTACTAAAAGACTGTGTCGTTACTAAGACTGTGTAGTTACTAAAAGACTGTGTCGTTACTAGAAGACTGTGTAGTTACTAGAAGACTGTGTCGTTACTAAAAGACTGTGTAGTTACTAAAAGACTGTGTAGTTACTAGAAGACTGTGTCGTTACTAAAAGACTGTGTCGTTACTAAAAGACTGTGTCGTTACTAAAAGACTGTGTTGTTACTAAAAGACTGTGTCGTTACTAAAAGACTGTGTCGTTACTAAGACTGTGTAGTTACTAAAAGACTGTGTCGTTACTAGAAGACTGTGTAGTTACTAGAAGACTGTGTCGTTACTAAAAGACTGTGTCGTTACTAAAAGACTGTGTCGTTACTAAAAGACTGTGTAGTTACTAGAAGACTGTGTCGTTACTAAAAGACTGTGTCGTTACTAAAAGACTGTGTCGTTACTAAGACTGTGTAGTTACTAAAAGACTGTGTCGTTACTAGAAGACTGTGTAGTTACTAGAAGACTGTGTAGTTACTAAAAGACTGTGTAGTTACTAAAAGACTGTGGCGTTACTAAAAGACTGTGTCGTTACTAAAAGACTGTGTCGTTACTAAAAGACTGTGTAGTTACTAAAAAGACTGTAGTTACTAAAAGACTGTGTCGTTACTAAAAGACTGTGTAGTTACTAAAAGACTGTGTAGTTACTAAAAGACTGTGTCGTTACTAGAAGACTGTGTCGTTACTAAAAGACTGTGTCGTTACTAAAAGACTGTGTCGTTACTAAAAGACTGTGTAGTTACTAAAAGACTGTGTCGTTACTAGAAGACTGTGTAGTTACTAAAAGACTGTGTAGTTACTAAAAGACTGTGTCGTTACTAAAAGACTGTCGTTACTAAAAGACTGTGTCGTTACTAAGACTGTGTAGTTACTAAAAGACTGTGTCGTTACTAGAAGACTGTGTAGTTACTAGAAGACTGTGTCGTTACTAAAAGACTGTGTCGTTACTAAAAGACTGTGTCGTTACTAAAAGACTGTGTCGTTACTAAGACTGTGTAGTTACTAAAAGACTGTGTCATTACTAGAAGACTGTGTAGTTACTAGAAGACTGTGTCATTACTAGAAGACTGTGTCGTTACTAAAAGACTGTGTCGTTACTAAAAGACTGTGTCGTTACTAGAAGACTGTGTAGTTACTAGAAGACTGTGTCGTTACTAGAAGACTGTGTAGTTACTAGAAGACTGTGTAGTTACTAAAAGACTGTGTAGTTACTAAAAGACTGTGTAGTTACTAGAAGACTGTGTCGTTACTAGAAGACTGTGTAGTTACTAAAAGACTGTGTCATTACTAAAAGACTGTGTCGTTACTAGAAGACTGTGTCATTACTAGAAGACTGTGTCGTTACTAAAAGACTGTGTCGTTACTAAAAGACTGTGTCGTTACTAGAAGACTGTGTAGTTACTAGAAGACTGTGTAGTTACTAAAAGACTGTGTCGTTACTAGAAGACGGTGTCGTTACTAGAAGTGTGAACAGTGATCAAAAGACTGTGGCGTTAATATAAGAATATAAGAATACAATGTTGGGGCTCTCATCTGTATGAATTAATGTGGAGAGGTGAGCACCAAGATAGATACCAACATATGGCGGTAACAATACATTCTTAGTTTTTTCACGTGGTGGGATTTTTTCTAAAAAGTTTTTTCATATTTTAATGGATAAAATAAATATTAACATTTTAAAGGTTCCCTATTTTTTTGATTTTTGATATA
>NW_026609346.1:20000-34104 GCF_029499605.1 Hyla sarda
ATACATGATAGTACAATATAAAGCACAGGCTCCCTACACTATACATCATACCACATACTACACTAACATTCCTGCATACATTATATACATGACAGTACAATATACAGCACAGGTTCCCTACACTATACATCATACCACATGCTACACTAACATTCCTGCATACATTATATACATGACAGTACAATATACAGCACAGCTTCCCTACACTATATATCATACCACATACTACACTAACATTCCTGCATACATTATATACACGACAGTACAATATACAGCACAGCTTCCCTACACTATATATCATACCACATGCTACACTAACATTCCAGCATACATTATATACATGACAGTACAATATACAGCACAGGTTCTGTACACTATATTTCATACCACATACTACACTAACATTCCTGTATACATTATATACATGACAGTACAATATACAGCACAGCTTCCCTACACTATACATCATACCACATGCTACACTAACATTCCTGCAGACATTGTATACATGACAGCACAATATACAGCACAGGTTCTCTACACTATACATCATACCACATACTACACTAACATTCCTGCATACATTATATACATGACAGCACAATATACAGCACAGGTGTCCATACACTATACATCATACCACATACTACACTAACATCCCTGCACACATTATATACATGATAGTACAATATACAGCACAGGTTCCCTACACTATACATCATACCACATGCTACACTAACATTCCTGTATACATTTTAAGATGTTATCAAAAATAACCATATCAAACAACAATGGCATAGAGGACCGCGATAAGGGAAGGGGGATAATTCTTTTTTTTTTTTTTTATGGACTTTCGGACAGTGCATGATGGGAAAAAAAGCGTAGGTATTATGGGAGAAATGGATATAAAGCTTCTGCAGTTTTTTTTCTCTCAGCAGGGGGCGGTATAGATATGCATAAGGATTAGTGTAATTACATATGTACATGTTAATAATGTCTATTTAAATGATTTTTGTATGTATATCTGGAAAATTTTAAGAAAAAAAAAATGAATGATAAAGGTCCGGGTGTATCCAATGATCTGACATGAGAATGGGGGTCAAAAGGGTTAATAACAGAAGATTCCTCTATTAATAATAATGTGTGTGAGCTCTGAGAGATTATCCACATTCACCAATAAGAGGCGTGTATATAGATATCCAGTAACATAGCCGTAGATACTGTTCCATCGGACTTAGGTCACATATCATTTCAGGGACCATCTCCCTTAGAATCCTTTCATCTTCATGACTGGTGAGACTTCTCTCCTGTGTGACTTCTCTTATGTTTATTTAAAGCTGTTTTATATGTAAAGCATTTCCCACATTCTGAACATGAATATGGCTTCTCTCTTGTGTGAATTCTCTCATGTCTAACAAGATCTGATTTATTTGTAAAGGATTTCCCACATTCTGAACATGAATATGACTTCTCTCCTGTGTGAATTCTCTCATGTCTAACACGATCTGATTTATTTAAAAAACATTTCCCACATTCTGAACATGAATGCGGCTTCTCTCCTGTGTGACTTTTTTCATGTGCAACAAGAGATGATTTAGATGTAAAGCATTTCCCACATTCTGAACATGAATGCGGCTTCACTCCTGTGTGACTTTTCACATGTTTAATAAGATGTGATTTATTTATAAAACATTTTCCACATTCTGAACATGAATGAAGCTTTACTCCTGTGTGACTTTTCACATGTTCAATAAGATCTGATTTATTTTTAAAACATTTTCCACATTCTGAACATGTAAGTGGCTTTACTCCTATGTGAATTCTCTCATGTGCAATAAGACCAGACTTATATGTAAACAATTTCCCACATTCTGAACATGAATAAGGCTTCTCTCCTGTGTGACTTCTCCAATGCGTAACAAGCAGTGCTTTTTGTGTAAAGCATTTCCCACATTCTGAACATGAATATGGCTTCTCTCCTGTGTGAACTCTCACATGTCTAACAAGACCTGATTTAAATGTAAAACATTTCCCACATTCTGAGCATACATATGACGTCTCTCCTGTGTGAATCTTCTCATGTACAGAGAGATGTGATTTACTTGTAAAACTTTGTCCACATTCTGAACATGAATATGGCTTCACTCCTGTGTGAATTCTCTCATGTTTAATAAGCTGTTGTTTCCGTATAAAACATTTTCCACATTCTGAACATGAATATGACTTCTCTTTTGTGTGAATTATCTCATGTGCAACAAGCAGCAATTTACTTCTAAAGCATTTCTCACATTTTGTACATGAATAAGGCTTCTCTCCTGTGTGAATTCTTTCATGTGTAATAAGAAGTGATTTGGATGTAAAACATTTCCCACATTCTGAACATGAATACGGCTTCTCTCCAGTGTGAACTCTCTTGTGTGTAACCAGACATACTTTTTGTGAAAAACATTTCCCACATTCTGAACAGGAATATGTCTTCTCTCCTGTGTGAATTCGCTTATGTGTCTCTACACATGATTTTTGTGAAAAACATTTCCCACATTCTGAACATGAATACGGCTTCTCTCCTGTGTGCGTTCTCTTATGTGCAACAAGATGTGGTTTTTGTGAAAAACATTTCCCACATTCTGGACATGAATACGGCTTTTCTCCTGTGTGACTTCTCTTATGTTTAGCAAGATCTGATTTACATTTAAAACATTTCCCACATTCTGAACATGAATATGGCTTTTCACCTGTGTGAATTCTCTCATGTTTAACAAGATCTGATGAATTTGTAAAACATTTCCCACATTCTGAACATGAATACGGCTTTTCTCCTGTGTGAATTCTCTCATGTATAACAAGATGCGATTGCTTTGTACAGCATTTCCCACATTCTGTGCACACATACAGCTTCTCTCCTGTGTGACATTTTCTGTGTGTAATAAGAGATGATCTTTTTGTAAACTCTTTCCCACATTCATCACATTGATTCTTTTTCCCCCCTCTCTGACCTGTCCTTGTGGTGACAATGTGTGGTTGGTGAGGAAAACGTTCCTGATGATCGGGGGGATTATTAGGGGTAAGGAGGTCTTCTCCTGAGGAGCGCTCCATGATCTCTCCATCTTCTGCTGAGGAGCGCTCCATGATCTCTCCATCTTCTGCTGAGGAGCGCTCCATGATCTCTCCATCTTCTCCTGAGGAGCGCTCCATGATCTCTCCATCTTTATCACTCACAGATAACATGACGTTTCCCTCATTACTGGGATTTCCTGTAGGATAATCATGGAGATTTATAGAAGATACAATTACACATAGACATTAATGTAAAATAATCAGCTAAAACATCTAATCTACATATATAAATATATAGACCGTATTTATCGGCGTATAACACGCACTTTTTAGGCTAAAATTTTTAGCCTAAAGTCTATGTGCGTGTTATACGCCGATACACCCCCAGGAAAGGCAGGGGGAGAGAGGCCGTCGGTGCCCGCTTCTCTCCCCCTGCCTTTCCTGGGGTCTAGAGCGCTGCTGCCGGCCCTTCTCTCCCCCTGGCTATTGGTGCCGCTGCCCGTTCTGTCCCCCCGACTATCGGTGCCGGCACCCCATTGCCGGCGCCGATAGCCAGGGGGAGAGAAGCGGCACCGACAGCCAGGGGGAGAGAAGGGGCAGCAGCACCTATTGCCTCCCCCCATCCCTGGTGGCATAATTACCTGTTGCCAGGGTCGGGTCCGCGCTGCTTCAGGCCTCCGGTGTGCGTCTCCTGCGTCGTTGCTATGCACTGCACGGTGCGGCGCATGACGTCAGTGCGCCGCGCCGTGCAGTGCATAGCAACGACGCAGGGGACGCACACCGGAGGCCTGAAGCAGCGCGGACCCGACCCTGGCAACAGGTAATTATGCCACCAGGGATGGGGGGAGGCAATAGGTGCCGCTGCCCCTTCTCTCCCCCTGGCTGTCAGTGCCGCTTCTCTCCCCCTGACTATCGGCGCCGGCAATGGGGCGCCGGCACCGATAGTCAGGGGGACAGAACGGGCAGCGGCGCCGATAGCCAGGGGGAGAGAAGGGCCGACAGCAGGGCTCTAGACCCCAGGAAAGGCAGGGGGAGAGAAGCGGGCAGCGACGGCCTCTCTCCCCCTGCCTTTCCTGGGGGTGTATCGGGGTATAACACGCGCACACACGCATCCTCATTTTACCATGGATATTTGGGTAAAAAACTTTTTTTTACCCAAATATCCTTGGTAAAATGAGGGTGCGTGTTATAGGCCGGTGCGTGGTATACCCCGATAAATACGGTATATATATATATGTATGTGTATATATATATATATGTATGTGTGTGTATATATATATGTGTATATATATATATATATATATGTATGTGTGTGTATATATATATGTGTATATATATATATATATATATATATGTGTGTGTATGTTCCAGCATCACGTCCAAACGGCTGTAGATATTTCCATTACACTTGGTCACATGTTCCTTATATGTCACCAACAAACATAGGATCGGTGATTTAACCCTTACTCACCCCCATTTGCCAGGGGCGGGGCTTATGTATAAAGTCCCATACAAGTCTATGGGAAATATATGTTACTGCATAACTTCCAAACGGCTGGAGATATTTCCATAATACTTGGTCACATGTTACTTATATGTCCACTTAAAATATAGGAGAGTTAATTTAACCCTTAACTACCCCCATTTGTGAGGGTCGGGGTTTTTGTTTAAAGTCCCATGCAAATCAATGGGAAATGTATGTTCTCACATAACTTCTGTACGGCTGGAGATATTTCATTACCTGGTCACATATTACAGGTCGGGATGGGCGGTCGGGATAGGAGGACGGGATAGGAGGTCGGGATAGGAGGTCAGGATAGGTCGAGACAGGGAGGTCGAGACAGGGGGGTCGAGATAGGGAGGTCGAGACAGGAGGATGGGATAGGAGGACGGGATATGAGGACAGGATTTGACAACAATATATGAGGACGGGATATGAGGACGGGATATGACAACAATATATGAGGACGGGATATGACAACAATATATGAGGACGGGATATGACAACAATATATGAGGACGGGATTTTCAGGGTCCGGATGGGTATACAGTGAGGATACTGGTGGTGGATCCTCTGTGTCATGACGTGGTGACGGAGTGATGACGTGGGCCGTACCAGGGGAACGGAGTCTAAGGGGTTACTGGTTTTCACCAGAGCCCGCCACAAAGCGGGATGGACTTGCAGCGGCAGGTAACCCCCAGGTCGTTCCACCCGATAGCGACTCAACCCCAGCTGACGGCTGAGACAGGCGCGGTACAAGGGATTAGGAAAGAGCAAGGTCGGACGTAGCAGAAGGTCAGGGCAGGCAGCAAGGATCGTAGTCAGGGGCAACGGCAGAGGGTCTGGAACACTGGCTTGGGATACACAAGGAACGCTTTCACTGGCACAATGGCAACAAGATCCGGCGATACTAGGAAGGGGAAGTGGGTTTATATAATGAGGACACAGGTGTAATTACTGATTTGGACCAGGCGCCAATCAATGGCGCAATGGCCCTTTAAATCTCAGAGAGCCGGCGTGCGCCGGGACTGAGCCGACGGAGGACGGGACAGGTGAGGGGATTGGGATGCGAGCCGCGAGCGGGCGCGTCCCGCTACGCGGGTCGCATCCCCGCCGGTGACACTAATGCAGCGCTCCCGGTCAGCGGGATATGAGGTTGGGATATGACAACAATATATGAGGACGGGATATGAGGTTGAGATATGAGGTCGGGATATGACACCAATATAGGAGGATGGGCTATGACAATATATGAGGACGGGATATGAGGTTGGGATATGACAACAATATATGAGGACGGGATATGAGGTTGGGATATGACAACAATATATGAGGACAGGATATGATAACAATATATGAGGACGGGATATGATAACAATATATGAGGACGGGATATGATAACAATATATGAGGACGGGATATGATAACAATATATGAGGACGGGATATGATAACAATATATGAGGACGGGATATGATAACAATATATGAGGACGGGATATGATAACAATATATGAGGACGGGATATGATAACAATATATGAGGACGGGATATGATAACAATATATGAGGACGGGATATGATAACAATATATGAGGACGGGATATGATAATATATGAGGACGGGATATGATAACAATATATGAGGACGGGATATGATAACAATATATGAGGACGGGATATGATAATAATATATGAGGACGGGATATGATAACAATATATGAGGACGGGATATGATAACAATATATGAGGACGGGATATGATAACAATATATGAGGACGGGATATGATAACAATATATGAGGACGGGATATGATAACAATATATGAGGACGGGATATGATAATATATGAGGACGGGATATGATAACAATATATGAGGACGGGATATGATAATATATGAGGACGGGATATGATAACATATGAGGACGGGATATGATAACAATATATGAGGACGGGATATGATAATATATGAGGACGGGATATGATAACAATATATGAGGACGGGATATGATAACAATATATGAGGACGGGATATGATAACAATATATGAGGACGGGATATGATAACAATATATGAGGACAGGATATGATAACAATATATGAGGACGGGATATGATAACAATATATGAGGACGGGATATGATAACAATATATGAGGACGGGATATGATAATATATGAGGACGGGATATGATAATATATGAGGACGGGATATGATAACAATATATGAGGACGGGATATGATAACAATATATGAGGACGGGATATGATAACAATATATGAGGACGGGATATGAGGTTGAGATATGAGGTCGGGATAGGAGGTTGGGATATGACAACAATATATGAGGACAGGATATGAGGTTGAGATATGAGGTCGGGATAGGAGGTTGGGATATGACAACAATATATTGGGTTGGGATATGACAACAATATATGGGGTTGGGATATGACAACAATATATGAGGACGGGATATGATAACAATATATGAGGACGGGATATGAGGTCGGGATATGACAACAACATAGGAGGATGGGATATGACAATATATGAGGACGGGATATGAGGTTGAGATATGAGGTCGGGATATGGGGTGAGGATATGATAACAATATATGAGGACGGGATATGAGGTTGAGATATGAGGTCGGGATAGGAGGACGGGATATGATAACAATATATGAGGACGGGATATGATAATATATGAGGAGGGGATATGATAATATATGAGGTCGGGATATGGGGTCAGGATATGATAACAATATATGAGGACGGGATATGGGGACGGGATATGACAACAATATATGAGGACGGGATATGATAACAATATATGAGGACGGGATATGATAACAATATATGAGGACGGGATATGATAACAATATATGAGGACGGGATATGATAACAATATCTGAGGACGGGATATGATAACAATATATGAGGACGGGATATGATAACAATATATGAGGACGGGATATGATAATATATGAGGACGGGATATGATAACAATATATGAGGACGGGATATGATAACAATATATGAGGACGGGATATGATAACAATATATGAGGACGGGATATGATAATATATGAGGACGGGATATGATAACAATATATGAGGACGGGATATGATAACAATATATGAGGACGGGATATGATAACAATATATGAGGACGGGATATGATAACAATATATGAGGACGGGATATGATAATATATGAGGACGGGATATGATAACAATATATGAGGACGGGATATGATAACAATATATGAGGACGGGATATGATAGCAATATATGAGGACGGGATATGATAATATATGAGGACGGGATATGATAATATATGAGGACGGGATATGACAACAATATATGAGGACGGGATATGACAACAATATATGAGGACGGGATATGATAACAATATATGAGGACGGGATATGATAACAATATATGAGGACGGGATATGATAACAATATATGAGGACGGGATATGATAACAATATATGAGGACGGGATATGATAATATATGAGGACGGGATATGAAAACAATATATGAGGACGGGATATGATAATATATGAGGACGGGATATGATAACAATATATGAGGACGGGATATGATAACAATATATGAGGACGGGATATGATAATATATGAGGACGGGATATGATAACAATATATGAGGACGGGATATGATAACAATATATGAGGACGGGATATGATAATATATGAGGACGGGATATGATAACAATATATGAGGACGGGATATGATAACAATATATGAGGACGGGATATGATAACAATATATGAGGACGGGATATGATAATATATGAGGACGGGATATGATAACAATATATGAGGACGGGATATGATAACAATATATGAGGACGGGATATGATAATATATGAGGACGGGATATGATAACAATATATGAGGACGGGATATGATAACAATATATGAGGACGGGATATGATAACAATATATGAGGACGGGATATGATAATATATGAGGACGGGATATGATAACAATATATGAGGACGGGATATGATAATATATGAGGACGGGATATGATAACAATATATGAGGACGGGATATGATAACAATATATGAGGACGGGATATGATAATATATGAGGACGGGATATGATAACAATATATGAGGACGGGATATGAGGACAATATATGAGGACGGGATATGATAACAATATATGAGGACGGGATATGATAACAATATATGAGGACGGGATATGATAACAATATATGAGGACGGGATATGATAACAATATATGAGGACGGGATATGATAACAATATATGAGGACGGGATATGATAATATATGAGGACGGGATATGATAACAATATATGAGGACGGGATATGATAACAATATATGAGGACGGGATATGATAATATATGAGGACTGGATATGATAATATATGAGGACGGGATATGATAACAATATATGAGGACGGGATATGATAACAATATATGAGGACGGGATATGATAACAATATATGAGGACGGGATATGATAACAATATATGAGGACGGGATATGATAACAATATATGAGGACGGGATATGATAACAATATATGAGGACGGGATATGATAACAATATATGAGGACGGGATATGATAATATATGAGGACGGGATATGATAACAATATATGAGGACGGGATATGATAATATATGAGGACGGGATATGATAACAATATATGAGGACGGGATATGATAACAATATATGAGGACGGGATATGATAACAATATATGAGGACGGGATATGACAACAATATATGAGGACGGGATATGATAATATATGAGGACGGGATATGATAACAATATATGAGGACGGGATATGATAACAATATATGAGGACGGGATATGATAACAATATATGAGGACGGGATATGATAACAATATATGAGGACGGGATATGATAACAATATATGAGGACGGGATATGATAACAATATATGAGGACGGGATATGACAACAATATATGAGGACGGGATATGACAACAATATATGAGGACGGGATATGATAACAATATATGAGGACGGGATATGACAACAATATATGAGGACGGGATATGATAACAATATATGAGGACGGGATATGATAACAATATATGAGGACGGGATATGATAACAATATATGAGGACGGGATATGATAACAATATAGGAGGACGGGATATGATAACAATATATGAGGACGGGATATGATAACAATATATGAGGACGGGATATGATAACAATATATGAGGACGGGATATGATAATATATGAGGACGGGATATGATAATATATGAGGACGGGATATGATAACAATATATGAGGACGGGATATGATAACAATATATGAGGACGGGATATGATAACAATATATGAGGACTGGATATGATAATATATGAGGACGGGATATGATAACAATATATGAGGACGGGATATGATAATATATGAGGACGGGATATGATAACAATATATGAGGACGGGATATGATAATATATGAGGACGGGATATGATAACAATATATGAGGACGGGATATGATAACAATATATGAGGACGGGATATGATAACAATATATGAGGACGGGATATGATAATATATGAGGACGGGATATGATAACAATATATGAGGACGGGATATGATAACAATATATGAGGACGGGATATGATAACAATATATGAGGACGGGATATGATAACAATATATGAGGACGGGATATGATAACAATATATGAGGACGGGATATGATAACAATATATGAGGACGGGATATGATAACAATATATGAGGACGGGATATGATAACAATATATGAGGACGGGATATGATAACAATATATGAGGACGGGATATGATAACAATATATGAGGACGGGATATGATAACAATATATGAGGACGGGATATGATAACAATATATGAGGACGGGATATGATAACAATATATGAGGACGGGATATGATAACAATATATGAGGACGGGATATGATAACAATATATGAGGACGGGATATGATAACAATATATGAGGACGGGATATGATAATATATGAGGACGGGATATGATAACAATATATGAGGACGGGATATGATAACAATATATGAGGACGGGATATGATAACAATATATGAGGACGGGATATGATAACAATATATGA
Source organism: Hyla sarda (assembly GCF_029499605.1). Taxonomy (NCBI): domain Eukaryota; kingdom Metazoa; phylum Chordata; class Amphibia; order Anura; family Hylidae; genus Hyla; species Hyla sarda. Next base: position 30,682 of record NW_026609346.1, read on the forward strand.
GGACGGGATATGAGAACAATATATGAGGACGGGATATGATAACAATATATGAGGACGGGATATGATAACAATATATGAGGACGGGATATGACAACAATATATGAGGACGGGATATGATAACAATATATGAGGACGGGATATGATAACAATATATGAGGACGGGATATGATAACAATATATGAGGACGGGATATGATAACAATATATGAGGACGGGATATGATAACAATATATGAGGACGGGATATGATAACAATATATGAGGACGGGATATGATAACAATATATGAGGACGTGATATGATAATAATATGAGGACGGGATATGATAACAATATGATGAAGGACGGGATATGATAACAATATATGAGGACAGGATATGATAACAATATATGAGGACGGGATATGATAACAATATATGAGGACGGGATATGATAACAATATATGAGGACGGGATATGATAACAATATATGAGGACGGGATATGATAACAATATATGAGGACGGGATATGATAATATATGAGGACGGGATATGATAACAATATATGAGGACGGGATATGATAATATATGAGACGGGATATGATAACAATATATGAGGACGGGATATGATAACAATATATGAGGACGGGATATGATAACAATATATGAGGGACGGGATATGATAAATATATGAGGACGGATATGATAACAATATATGAGGACGGGATATGATAACAATATATGAGGACGGGATATGATAACAATATATTGAGGACGGGATATGATAACAATATATGAGGACGGGATATGATAACAATATATGAGGGACGGGATATGATAACAATATATGAGGACGGGATATGATAATATATGAGGACGGATATGATAACAATATATGAGGACGGGATATGATAACAATATATGAGGACGGGATATGACTAACAATATATGAGGACGGGATATGATAACAATATATGAGGACGGGGATATGATAACAATATATGAGGACGGGATATGATAACAATATATGAGGACGGGATATGATAACAATATATGAGGACGGGATATGATAACAATATATGAGGACGGGATATGACAACAATATATGAGGACGGGATATGACAACAATATATGAGGACGGGATATGATAACAATATATGAGGACGGGATATGAAATGAACAATATATGAGGACGGGATATGATAACAATGATATGAGGACGGGGATATGATAACAATATATGAGGACGGGATATGATAACAATATATGAGGACGGGATATGATAACAATATATGAGGACGGGATATGATAACAATATATGAGGACGGGATTGGATAATATATGAGGACGGGATATGATAATATATGAGGACGGGATATGATAACAATATATGAGGACGGGATATGATAACAATATATGAGGACGGGAATATGATAACAATATATGAGGACGGGATATGACAACAATATATGAGGACGGGATATGATAACAATATATGAGGACGGGATATGATAATATATGAGGAAGGGATATGATAACAATATATGAGGACGGGATATGATAACAATATATGAGGACGGGATATGATAACAATATATGAGGACGGGATATGATAACAATATATGAGGACGGGATATGATAACAATATATGAGGACGGGATATGATAATATATGAGGACGGGATATGATAACAATATATGAGGACGGGATATGATAACAATATATGAGGACGGGATATGATAACAATATATGAGGACGGGATATGATAACAATATATGAGGACGGGATAATGATAACAATATATGAGGACGGGATATGATAATAATATGAGGACAGGGATATGATAACAATATATGAGGACGGGATATGATAACAATATATGAGGACGGGATATGATAATATATGAGGACGGGATATGATAACAATATATGAGGACGGGATATGATAACAATATATGAGGACGGGATATGATAATATATGAGGAACGGGATATGATAATATATGAGGACGGGATAATGATATACAATATATGAGGACGGGATATGATAATATATGAGGACTGGATATGATAATATATGAGGACGGGATATGATAACAATATATGAGGACGGGATATGATAACAATATATGAGGACGGGATATGATAACAATATATGAGGACGGGATATGATAACAATATATGAGGACGGGATATGATAACAATATATGAGGACGGGATATGATAACAATATATGAGGACGGGATATGATAACAATATATGAGGACGGGATATGATAACAATATATGAGGACGGGATATGATAACAATATATGAGGACGGGATATGATAACAATATATGAGGACGGGATATGATAACAATATATGAGGACGGGATATGATAACAATATATGAGGACGGATATGATAATATATGAGGACGGGATATGATAACAATATATGAGGACGGGATATGATAACAATATATGAGGACGGATATGATAACAATATATGAGGACGGGATATGATAACAATATATGAGGACGGGATATGATAATATATGAGGACGGGATATGATAACAATATATGAGGACGGGATATGATAACAATATATGAGGACGGGATATGATAACAATATATGAGGACTGGATATGATAACAATATATGAGGACGGGATATGATAACAATATATGAGGACGGGATATGATAATATATGAGGACGGGATATGATAGACAATATATGAGGACGGGATATGATAATATATGAGGACGGGATATGATAACAATATATGAGGACGGGATATGATAACAATATATGAGACGGGATATGATAACAATATATGAGGACGGGATATGATAACAATATATGAGGACGGGATATGATAACAATATATGAGGACGGGATATGATAACAATATATGAGGACGGGATATGATAACAATATATGAGGACGGGATATGATAATATATGAGGACGGGATATGATAACAATATATGGACGGATTGATACAATATGAGGACGGGATATGATAACAATATATAGACGTTAGGACGGGATATGATAACAATATATGAGGACGGGATATGATAATATATGAGGACGGGGATATGATAACAATATATGAGGACGGGATATGATAATATATGAGGACAGGATATGATAACAATATATGAGGAACGGGATATGATAACAATATATGAGGACGGGATATGATAATATATGAGGACGGGATATGATAACAATATATGAGGACGGGATATGATAACAATATATGAGGACGGGATATGATAACAATATATGAGGACGGGATATGATAACAATATATGAGGACGGGATATGATAACAATATATGAGGACGGGATATGATAAATATATGAGGACGGGATTATGATAATATATGAGGACGGGATATGATAACAATATATGAGGACTGGATATGATAACTATATATGAGGACGGGATATGATAATATAT
>NW_026609347.1:0-10000 GCF_029499605.1 Hyla sarda
AACAGTGATTACTCTCTGAGTACAGATAATGTATAGATGTGACCTGCAGTCCTATGTAACACCACAGATAACAGTGATAACTCTCTGAGTACAGATAATGTATAGATGTGACCTGCAGTCCTATGTAACACCACAGATAACAGTGATAACTCTCTGAGTACAGATAATGTATAGATGTGACCTGCAGTCCTATGTAACACCACAGATAACAGTGATAACTCTCTGAGTACAGATAATGTATAGATGTGACCTGCAGTCCTATGTAACACCACAGATAACACAGTGATAACTCTCTGAGTACAGATAATGTATAGATGTGACCTGCAGTCCTATGTAACACCACAGATAACACAGTGATAACTCTCTGAGTACAGATAATGTATAGATGTGACCTGCAGTCCTATGTAACACCACAGATAACAGTGATAACTCTCTGAGTACAGATAATGTATAGATGTGACCTGCAGTCCTATGTAACACCACAGATAACAGTGATAACTCTCTGAGTACAGATGATGTATAGATGTGACCTGCAGTCCTATGTAACACCACAGATAACACAGTGATAACTCTCTGAGTACAGATAATGTATAGATGTGACCTGCAGTCCTATGTAACACCACAGATAACAGTGATAACTCTCTGAGTACAGATAATGTATAGATGTGACCTGCAGTCCTATGTAACACCACAGATAACACAGTGATAACTCTCTAAGTACAGATAATGTATAGATGTGACCTGCAGTCCTATGTAACACCACAGATAACAGTGATAACTCTCTGAGTACAGATAATGTATAGATGTGACCTGCAGTCCTATGTAACACCACAGATAACAGTGATTACTCTCTGAGTACAGATGATGTATAGATGTGACCTGCAGTCCTATGTAACACCACAGATAACAGTGATATCTCTCTGAGTACAGATAATGTATAGATGTGACCTGCAGTCCTATGTAACACCACAGATAACAGTGATAACTCTCTGAGTACAGATAATGTATAGATGTGACCTGCAGTCCTATGTAACACCACAGATAACAGTGATAACTCTCTGAGTACAGATAATGTATAGATGTGACCTGCAGTCCTATGTAACACCACAGATAACAGTGATAACTCTCTGAGTACAGATAATGTATAGATGTGACCTGCAGTCCTATGTAACACCACAGATAACAGTGATAACTCTCTGAGTACAGATAATGTATAGATGTGACCTGCAGTCCTATGTAACACCACAGATAACAGTGATAACTCTCTGAGTACAGATAATGTATAGATGTGACCTGCAGTCCTATGTAACACCACAGATAACAGTGATAACTCTCTGAGTACAGATAATGTATAGATGTGACCTGCAGTCCTATGTAACACCACAGATAACACAGTGATAACTCTCTGAGTACAGATAATGTAGTAGATGTGACCTGCAGTCCTATGTAACACCACAGATAACACAGTGATAACTCTCTGAGTACAGATAATGTATAGATGTGACCTGCAGTCCTATGTAACACCACAGATAACACAGTGATAACTCTCTGAGTACAGATAATGTATAGATGTGACCTGCAGTCCTATGTAACACCACAGATAACACAGTGATAACTCTCTGAGTACAGATAATGTATAGATGTGACCTGCAGTCCTATGTAACACCACAGATAACAGTGATAACTCTCTGAATACAGATAATGTATAGATGTGACCTGCAGTCCTATGTAACACCACAGATAACACAGTGATAACTCTCTGAGTACAGATAATGTACAGATGTGACCTGCAGTCCTATGTAACACCACAGATAACACAGTGATAACTCTCTGAGTACAGATAATGTATAGATATGACCTGCAGTCCTATGTAACACCACAGATAACAGTGATAACTCTCTGAGTACAGATAATGTATAGATGTGACCTGCAGTCCTATGTAACACCACAGATAACAGTGATAACTCTCTGAGTACAGATGATGTATAGATGTGACCTGCAGTCCTATGTAACACCACAGATAACAGTGATAACTCTCTAAGTACAGATAATGTATAGATGTGACCTGCAGTCCTATGTAACACCACAGATAACAGTGATAACTCTCTGTGTACAGATAATGTATAGATGTGACCTGCAGTCCTATGTAACACCACAGATAACACAGTGATAACTCTCTGAGTACAGATAATGTATAGATGTGACCTGCAGTCCTATGTAACACCACAGATAACACAGTGATAACTCTCTGAGTACAGATAATGTATAGATATGACCTGCAGTCCTATGTAACACCACAGATAACACAGTGATAACTCTCTGAGTACAGATAATGTATAGATGTGACCTGCAGTCCTATGTAACACCACAGATAACAGTGATATCTCTCTGAGTACAGATAATGTATAGATGTGACCTGCAGTCCTATGTAACACCACAGATAACAGTGATAACTCTCTGAGTACAGATAATGTATAGATGTGACCTGCAGTCCTATGTAACACCACAGATAACACAGTGATAACTCTCTGAGTACAGATAATGTATAGATGTGACCTGCAGTCCTATGTAACACCACAGATAACAGTGATAACTCTCTGAGTACAGATAATGTATAGATGTGACCTGCAGTCCTATGTAACACCACATATAACAGTGATAACTCTCTGAGTACAGATAATGTATAGATGTGACCTGCAGTCCTATGTAACACCACAGATAACACAGTGATAACTCTCTGAGTACAGATAATGTATAGATGTGACCTGCAGTCCTATGTAACACCACAGATAACACAGTGATAACTCTCTGAGTACAGATAATGTATATATGTGACCTGCAGTCCTATGTAACACCACAGATAACACAGTGATAACTCTCTGAGTACAGATAATGTATAGATGTGACCTGCAGTCCTATGTAACACCACAGATAACACAGTGATAACTCTCTGAGTACAGATAATGTATAGATGTGACCTGCAGTCCTATGTAACACCACAGATAACACAGTGATAACTCTCTGAGTACAGATAATGTATAGATGTGACCTGCAGTCCTATGTAACACCACAGATAACACAGTGATAACTCTCTGAGTACAGATAATGTATAGATATGACCTGCAGTCCTATGTAACACCACAGATAACACAGTGATAACTCTCTGAGTACAGATAATGTATAGATGTGACCTGCAGTCCTATGTAACACCACAGATAACACAGTGATAACTCTCTGAGTACAGATAATGTATAGATGTGACCTGCAGTCCTATGTAACACCACAGATAACACAGTGATAACTCTCTGAGTACACATAATGTATAGATGTGACCTGCAGTCCTATGTAACACCACAGATAACACAGTGATAACTCTCTGAGTACAGATAATGTATAGATGTGACCTGCAGTCCTATGTAACACCACAGATAACAGTGATAACTCTCTGAGTACAGATAATGTATAGATGTAACCTGCAGTCCTATGTAACACCACAGATAACAGTGATAACTCTCTGAGTACAGATAATGTATAGATGTGACCTGCAGTCCTATGTAACACCACAGATAACAGTGATAACTCTCTGAGTACAGATAATGTATAGATGTGACCTGCAGTCCTATGTAACACCACAGATAACAGTGATAACTCTCTGAGTACAGATAATGTATAGATGTGACCTGCAGTCCTATGTAACACCACAGATAACAGTGATAACTCTCTGAGTACAGATAATGTATAGATGTGACCTGCAGTCCTATGTAACACCACAGATAACAGTGAAAACTCTCTGAGTACAGATAATGTAGTAGATGTGACCTGCAGTCCTATGTAACACCACAGATAACAGTGATAACTCTCTGAGTACAGATAATATATAGATGTGACCTGCAGTCCTATGTAACACCACAGATAACAGTGATAACTCTGAGTACAGATAATGTAGTAGATGTGACCTGCAGTCCTATGTAACACCACAGATGACTAGAACTACTATTCCCAACATCCAGTCTCTCACCTTTTTCTCCCATTGATGTTCCGCATGCAACTTTTCCTTTTGAAATTTGCTTTCTTGTTCCTGTGGGAGATAAGATTTCAAGCATTAGGGGATGCTGGGACTTGTAGTCAGTGCTGTGGTATAGATATCAGAGGCATTAGGGGATGCTGGGACTTGTAGTCAGTGCTGTGGTATAGATATCAGAGGCATTATGGAATGCTGGGACTTGTAGTCAGTGCTGTGGTATAGGTATCAGAGGCATTATGGAATGCTGGGACTTGTAGTCAGTGCTGTGGTATAGGTATCAGAGGCATTAGGGGATGCTGGGACTTGTAGTCAGTGCTGTTGTATAGATATCAGAGGCATTAGGGGATGCTGGGACTTGTAGTCAGTGCTGTGGTATAGATATCAGAGGCATTAGGGGATGCTGGGACTTGTAGTCAGTGCTGTGGTATAGATATCAGAGGCATTAGGGGATGCTGGGACTTGTAGTCAGTGCTGTTGTATAGATATCAGAGGCATTATGGAATGCTGGGACTTGTAGTCAGTGCTGTGGTATAGATATCAGAGGCATTAGGGGATGCTGGGACTTGTAGTCAGTGCTGTTGTATAGATATCAGAGGCATTAGGGGATGCTGGGACTTGTAGTCAGTGCTGTTGTATAGGTATCAGAGGCATTATGGAATGCTGGGACTTGTAGTCAGTGCTGTGGTATAGGTATCAGAGGCATTAGGGGATGCTGGGACTTGTAGTCAGTGCTGTGGTACAGATATCAGAGGCATTAGGGGATGCTGGGACTTGTAGTCAGTGCTGTTGTATAGATATCAGAGGCATTAGGGGATGCTGGGACTTGTAGTCAGTGCTGTTGTATAGATATCAGAGGCATTAGGGGAATGCTGGGACTTGTAGTCAGTGCTGTGGTATAGATATCAGAGGCATTATGGAATGCTGGGACTTGTAGTCAGTGCTGTGGTATAGGTATCAGAGGCATTAGGGGATGCTGGGACTTGTAGTCAGTGCTGTGGTATAGATATCAGAGGCATTATGGAATGCTGGGACTTGTAGTCAGTGCTGTGGTATAAATATCAGAGGCATTAGGGGATGCTGGGACTTGTAGTCAGTGCTGTGGTATAGTTATCAGAGGCATTAGGGGATGCTGGGACTTGTAGTCAGTGCTGTGGTATAGATATCAGAGGCATTATGGAATGCTGGGACTTGTAGTCAGTGCTGTGGTATAGATATCAGAGGCATTAGGGGATGCTGGGACTTGTAGTCAGTGCTGTGGTATAGATATCAGAGGCATTATGGAATGCTGGGACTTGTAGTCAGTGCTGTGGTATAGATATCAGAGGCATTATGGAATGCTGGGACTTGTAGTCAGTGCTGTGGTATAGATATCAGAGGCATTATGGAATGCTGGGACTTGTAGTCAGTGCTGTGGTATAGATATCAGAGGCATTACCCGCATGTCGTGCTTCAGTAGATGTTCCTGCTCCTGCACTTGCTGACGACTCCGGGACAGGGATAGCTCCAGCTCCTCTATGACAGCGGAGGCCTGGGGGGGGGGGGGGGAGGAGGGGGGAGGAGGGCAGGGGGTCAGTGACTACTGATATACTCCTCCTATCCACTGTATACACCCTCCTCCTATACGCTGTATACACCCTCCTCCTATACGCTGTATACACCCTCCTCCTATCCACTGTATACACCCTCCTCCTATACGCTGTATACACCCTCCTCCTATACGCTGTATACAACCTCCTCCTATCCACTGTATACACCCTCCTCCTATACGCTGTATACACCCTCCTCCTATCCGCTGTATACACCCTCCTCCTATCCACTGTATACACCCTCCTCCTATCCACTGTATACACCCTCTCCTATCCACTGTATACACCCTCCTCCTATACGCTGTATACACCCTCCTCCTATACGCTGTATACACCCTCCTCCTATCCGCTGTATACACCCTCCTCCTATCCGCTGTATACACCCTCCTCCTATCCGCTGTATACACCCTCCTCCTATCCGCTGTATACACCCTCCTCCTATCCGCTGTATACACCCTCCTCCTATACGCTGTATACACCCTCCTCCTATACGCTGTATACACCCTCCTCCTATACGCTGTATACACCCTCCTCCTATCCACTGTATACACCCTCCTCCTATACGCTGTATACACCCTCCTCCTATCCGCTGTATACACCCTCCTCCTATCCACTGTATACACCCTCCTCCTATCCACTGTATACACCCTCCTCCTATCCACTGTATACACCCTCCTCCTATACGCTGTATACACCCTCCTCCTATACGCTGTATACACCCTCCTCCTATACGCTGTATACACCCTCCTCCTATCCGCTGTATACACCCTCCTCCTATCCGCTGTATACACCCTCCTCCTATCCGCTGTATACACCCTCCTCCTATCCGCTGTATACACCCTCCTCCTATCCGCTGTATACACCCTCCTCCTATCCGCTGTATACACCCTCCTCCTATCCGCTGTATACACCCTCCTCCTATCCGCTGTATACACCCTCCTCCTATCCACTGTATACACCCTCCTCCTATCCACTGTATACACCCTCCTCCTATCCACTGTATACACCCTCCTCCTATCCACTGTATACACCCTCCTCCTATCCGCTGTATACACCCTCCTCCTATCCGCTGTATACACCCTCCTCCTATACGCTGTATACACCCTCCTCCTATACGCTGTATACACCCTCCTCCTATCCACTGTATACACCCTCCTCCTATCCACTGTATACACCCTCCTCCTATCCACTGTATACACCCTCCTCCTATCCACTGTATACACCCTCCTCCTATCCACTGTATACACCCTCCTCCTATCCGCTGTATACACCCTCCTCCTATCCGCTGTATACACCCTCCTCCTATCCGCTGTATACACCCTCCTCCTATCCGCTGTATACACCCTCCTCCTATCCGCTGTATACACCCTCCTCCTATCCGCTGTATACACCCTCCTCCTATCCGCTGTATACACCCTCCTCCTATACGCTGTATACACCCTCCTCCTATACGCTGTATACACCCTCCTCCTATCCACTGTATACACCCTCCTCCTATCCACTGTATACACCCTCCTCCTATCCGCTGTATACACCCTCCTCCTATCCGCTGTATACACCCTCCTCCTATCCGCTGTATACACCCTCCTCCTATCCGCTGTATACACCCTCCTCCTATCCGCTGTATACACCCTCCTCCTATCCGCTGTATACACCCTCCTCCTATCCGCTGTATACACCCTCCTCCTATACACTGTATACACCCTCCTCCTATCCACCGTATACACCCTCCTCCTATCCACCGTATACACCCTCCTCCTATCCACCGTATACACCCTCCTCCTATCCACCGTATACACCCTCCTCCTATCCACCGTATACACCCTCCTCCTATACACCGTATACACCCTCCTCCTATACACCGTATACACCCTCCTCCTATCCACTGTATACACCCTCCTCCTATACACCGTATACACCCTCCTCCTATACACCGTATACACCCTCCTCCTATACACGGTATACACCCTCCTCCTATCCGCCGTATACACCCTCCTCCTATCCGCCGTATACACCCTCCTTCTATCCGCCGTATACACCCTCCTCCTATCCGCCGTATACACCCTCCTCCTATCCGCCGTATACACCCTCCTCCTATCCGCCGTATACACCCTCCTCCTATCCGCCGTATACACCCTCCTCCTATCCGCCGTATACACCCTCCTCCTATCCGCCGTATACACCCTCCTCCTATCCGCCGTATACACGCTCCTCCTATCCACCGTATACACCCTCCTCCTATCCACCGTATACACCCTCCTCCTATCCGCCGTATACACCCTCCTCCTATCCGCCGTATACACCCTCCTCCTATACGCCGTATACACCCTCCTCCTATACGCCGTATACACCCTCCTCCTATACGCCGTATACACCCTCCTCCTATACGCCGTATACACCCTCCTCCTATACGCCGTATACACCCTCCTCCTATCCGCCGTATACACCCTCCTCCTATACACCGTATACACCCTCCTCCTATACACCGTATACATCCTCCTCCTATACACCGTATACACCCTCCTCCTATACACCGTATACACCCTCCTCCTATCCACCGTATACACCCTCCTCCTATCCACCGTATGCACCCTCCTCCTATACACCGTATACACCCTCCTCCTATACACCCTCCTCCTATACACCGTATACACCCTCCTCCTATACACCCTCCTCCTATACACTGTATACACCCTCCTCCTATACACCGTATACACCCTCCTCCTATACACCGTATACACCCTCCTCCTATACACTGTATACACCCTCCTCCTATCCACCGTATACACCCTCCTATCCACCGTATACACCCTCCTCCTATACACCGTATACACCCTCCTCCTATACACTGTATACACCCTCCTCCTATCCACCGTATACACCCTCCTCCTATCCACCGTATACACCCTCCTCCTATACACCGCATACACCCTCCTCCTATACACCGTATACACCCTCCTCCTATACGCCGTTTACACCCTCCTCCTATACACCGTATACACCCTCCTCCTATACACCGTATACACCCTCCTCCAATACACCGTATACACCCTCCTCCTATACACTATATACACCCTCCTCCTATACACTGTATACACCCTCCTCCTATACACTGTATACACCCTCCTCCTATACAACCTCCTCCTATACACCGTATACACCCTCCTCCTATCCACCGTATACACCCTCCTATCCACCGTATACACCCTCCTCCTATACACCGTATACACCCTCCTCCTATACACTGTATACACCCTCCTCCTATACACCGTATACACCCTCCTCCTATACACTGTATACACCCTCCTCCTATACACTGTATACACCCTCCTCCTATACACTGTATACACCCTCCTCCTATCCACCGTATACACCCTCCTATCCACCGTATACACCCTCCTCCTATACACCGTATACACCCTCCTCCTATCCACTGTATACACCCTCCTCCTATACACTGTATACACCCTCCTCCTATCCACTGTATACACCCTCCTCCTATCCACTGTATACACCCTCCTCCTATCCACTGTATACACCCTCCTCCTATACGCCGTTTACACCCTCCTCCTATACGCTGTATACACCCTCCTCCTATCCACTGTATACACCCTCCTCCTATCCACTGTATACACCCTCCTCCTATCCGCCGTATACACCCTCCTCCTATACACTGTATACACCCTCCTCCTATCCACTGTATACACCCTCCTCCTATACACTGTATACACCCTCTTCCTATCCGCTGTATACACCCTCCTCCTATACACTGTATACACCCTCCTCCTATACACTGTATACACCCTCTTCCTATCCGCTGTATACACCCTCCTCCTATCCGCTGTATACACCCTCCTCCTATACGCTGTATACACCCTCCTCCTATCCACTGTATACACCCTCCTCCTATCCACTGTATACACCCTCCTCCTATCCACTGTATACACCCTCCTCCTATCCGCCGTATACACCCTCCTCCTATACACTGTATACACCCTCCTCCTATCCACTGTATACACCCTCCTCCTATACACTGTATACACCCTCTTCCTATACACTGTATACACCCTCCTCCTATACACTGTATACACCCTCCTCCTATCCACTGTATACACCCTCCTCCTATACACTGTATACACCCTCCTCCTATACACTGTATACACCCTCCTCCTATACACTGTATACACCCTCCTCCTATCCACTGTATACACCCTCCTCCTATACACTGTATACACCCTCCTCCTATACACTGTATACACCCTCCTCCTATACACTGTATACACCCTCCTCCTATACACTGTATACACCCTCCTCCTATACACTGTATTCACCCTCCTCCTATACACTATATACACCCTCCTCCTATCCACTGTATACACTCTCCTCCTAT
>NW_026609347.1:15000-20000 GCF_029499605.1 Hyla sarda
TTGCATCCTTTTGTGTAAGCGGCTCCTTTCATGTGTGCGGCTCTGATGCCGGCCGTACTCCATTTGATTTTCCCGCCGTGCTTTATATCCAATAACTCCTCCTTCGCTCCGCCTATTACTCTGGTCCGCCAATCTCCAGCTTGCGCATAGAACCTGCGCTCTCTATTGCCGTGGCTGGACTCTCACAGGTATGGCTGGGAGGGGAGTGTCTTCTATGCTCAGGTGTGCTGTTCAGCCCTCGTTCTGAGCTCTGGACAGTCCGGTAGCAAACCACTTTGCCTCCCATCACCAAAGTGATGTACAAGGTCTACAGGCACAGATCATTGAAGTTATACCCTCACCAAATAGAGGAGGAGATTGGGATAACATGCTCCTTCAAAGAGAAGCCTTCTGGACCTTCACTTTGGAAGCAGTAAAACCGGAGGGTTTAAATGACTTTATATCCTACGCGTGTTTCATCAAATAATATAACCTACAGCTGTTTACAAAAATATCAGCAAAACAACTAAATATAACAGTAGTCAACATAACATCTATAAATATACGACAAAAACAAATAATACAAGTAACGGAAACATAAGAACACGCAATCCAGTAATAAAAGAGTTAAAATACAGCTGGTACGCAAAAAAAGCTACCTGTCCACTGACTGTCCAGAGCTCAGAACGAGGGCTGAACACCTGAGTACAGAAGACACTCCCCTCCCAGCCATACCTGTGAGAGTCCAGCCACGGCAATAGAGAGCGCAGGTTCTATGCGCAAGCTGGAGATTGGCGGACCAGAGTAATAGGCGGAGCGAAGGAGGAGTTATTGGATATAAAGCACGGCGGGAAAATCAAATGGAGTACGGCCGGCATCAGAGCCGCACACATGAAAGGAGCCGCTTACACAAAAGGATGCAAGCCAAGATTTGAAAAGCCGCAACAAGGTCCCTGAGGAATCGCACAGAGGAAACGCGTAGGATCGGCATAGGATCGGCTTAATACGCACACTCAAGCTCCAAGGATATAAAAGACGCACCTTATCTCCTAAAGGAAGAAAAAAAGCTAAGTGGCATGTGCAATAATTAATAGTGCAATAAGAGACTGTGGACAGTGCAATAATATTTCAATGCTATGAGTAAATGAGGACAGTATACGCAATGTACTCACTAAAATAAGCACTACACTAATGGATACATTGATTGCAAAAGTTAAGAAGATATTTTGCACATAGTCACTTTTGCAATTAAACTGTGCACAGCAACAAAACGCATGATATATGCACAGTCTGAACACTGCCTGACATTACACAATAAGAAGACAGAAGTAAGATACATGTCTCTTTATGGTAATTACGTTTAAGGCTAGAAGTAGGTAGCTAAGGTGCGATCTACTAAATATATACACCCGACAAGTGTTCATAATTTTAATAATAAAGCAATTTTAAAAGGTTCCCTGTTCGTCAGTCTATATATATATATATATATATATATATATATAGATAGATCTCCTCTGTGTATATACATATATATATATAGATCTCCTCTCCTCTGTATATATATATATATATATATATATATAGATCTCCTCTCCTCTGTATATATATATATTGCAGTAACACAGGTTTTGCTATACACATGTTTATTCCCTTTGTGTATATATATATATAGATCTCCTCTCCTCTGTGTATATGTATATATATATTGCAGTAACACAGGTTTTGCTATACACATGTTTATTCCCTTTGTGTATATATATATATAGATCTCCTCTCCTCTGTGTATATGTATATATATATAGATCTCCTCTCCTCTGTGTATATATATATATATATTGCAGTAACACAGGTTTTGCTATACACATGTTTATTCCCTTTGTGTATATATATATATAGATCTCCTCTCCTCTGTGTATATGTATATATATATATATATATATATATATATATATATATATATATAGATAGATCTCCTCTCCTCTGTGTATAATATATATATCTCTCCTCTGTGTATATATATATATATATATAGATCTCCTCTCCTCTGTGTATATATATATATATATAGATCTCCTCTGTATATATATATATATATATATATCTCCTCTCCTCTGTGTATATATATATATATATATATATATATATATATATATATTGCAGTAACACAGGTTTTGCTATACACATGTTTATTCCCTTTGTGTATATATATATAGATCTCCTCTCCTCTATATATATATTGCAGTAACACAGGTTTTGCTATACACATGTTTATTCCCTTTGTGTATATATATATATAGATCTCCTCTCCTCTGTGTGTGTGTATATATATATATATATATATATATATATATAGATATCCTCTCCTCTGTGTGTGTATATATATATATATATATATATATATATATATATAGATAGATCTCCTCTCCTCTGTGTATATATATATATATATATATATATATATATATAGATAGATAGATCTCCTCTCCTCTGTGTATATATATATATATATATATATATATATATATAGATAGATCTCCTCTCCTCTGTGTGTGTATATATATATATATATATATATATATATATATATATATATATATAGATAGATCTCCTCTCCTCTGTGTATATATATATATATATATAGATCTCCTCTCCTCTGTATATAAATATATATATAGATCTCCTCTCCTCTGTGTATATATATATATATATATATATATATATATATATAGATCTCCTCTCCTCTGTGTATATATATATATATATAGATCTCCTCTCCTCTGTATATATATATTGCAGTAACACAGGTTTTCCTATACACATGTTGATTCCCTTTGTGTGTATTGGAACTAAACCAAAAAAAGGAGGAAAAAAAGCAAATTGGACAAAATGTCACCAAACTCCAAAAATGGGCTGGACAAAATTATTGGCCCCTTAATATTTGGTTGCACACCCTTTGGGAAAAATAAGTGAAATCCTATAAGCATCAATAAGCTTCTTACACCTCTCAGCCGGGATGTTGGACCACTCTTCCTATAATCATCAATAAGCTTCTTACACCTCTCAGCCGGAATGTTGGACCACTCTTCCTATAATCATCAATAAGCTTCTTACACCTCTCAGCCGGAATGTTGGACCACTCTTCCTATAAGCATCAATAAGCTTCTTACACCTCTCAGCTGGAATGTTGGACCACTCTTCCTATAACCATCAATAAGCTTCTTACACCTCTCAGCCGGAATGTTGGACCACTCTTCCTATAAGCATCAATAAGCTTCTTACACCTCTCAGCCGGAATGTTGGACCACTCTTCCTATAAGCATCAATAAGCTTCTTACACCTCTCAGCCGGAATGTTGGACCACTCTTCCTATAATCATCAATAAGCTTCTTACACCTCTCAGCCGGAATGTTGGACCACTCTTCCTATAACCATCAATAAACTTCTTACACCTCTCAGCCGGAATGTTGGACCACTCTTCCTATAACCATCAATGAGCTTCTTACACCTCTCAGCCGGAATGTTGGACCACTCTTCCTATAACCATCAATAAGCTTCTTACACCTCTCAGCCGGGATGTTGGACCACTCCTCCTTTACAAACTGCTCGAGGTCTCTTATTGGGCGGCGCCTTTTCCCAACAGTAATTATAAGATCTCTCCACAGGTGATCAATGGGATTTAGATCTGGACTCATTGCTGACACTTCAGAACTCTCCAGCGCTTTGTTGTCATCCATTTCTGGGGCTTTTTGACGTATGTTTGGGGTCATTGTCCTGCTGGAAGACCCAAGATCTCAGATGCAAACCCAGCTTTCTGACACTGGGCTGTACAGTGCGACCCAAAATCCATTGGTAATCCTCAGATTTCATGATGTCTTGTACACATTCAAGGCCCCCAGTGCCAGAGGCAGCAAAACAACCCAAAACATCACTGACCTCCACCATATGTCACTGTAGGTACCGTGTAATGTAGTCTTGCTTTATTCTGTCTCTGTGTCAGAAGTGGGGTCCTCCTGGGTCTCCTCCATAGTGGGGTCCTCCTGGGTCTCCTCCATAGTGGGGTCCTCCTGGGTCTCCTCCATAGCGGGGTCCTCCTGGGTCTCCTCCATAGCGGGGTCCTCCTGGGTCTCCTCCATAGCGGGGTCCTCCTGGGTCTCCTCCATAGTGGGGTCCTCCTGGGTCTCCTCCATAGTGGGGTCCTCCTGGGTCTCCTCCATAGCGGGGTCCTCCTGGGTCTCCTCCATAGCGGGGTCCTCCTGGGTCTCCTCCATAGCGGGGTCCTCCTGGGTCTCCACCATAGCGGGGTCCTCCTGGGTCTCCTCCATAGCGGGGTCCTCCTGGGTCTCCTCCATAGCGGGGTCCTCCTGGGTCTCCTCCATAGCGGGGTCCTCCTGGGTCTCCTCCATAGCGGGGTCCTCCTGGGTCTCCTCCATAGCGGGGTCCTCCTGGGTCTCCTTCATAGCGGGGTCCCTCCTGGGTCTCCTCCATAGCGGGGTCCCTCCTGGGTCTCCTCCATAGCGGGGTCCCTCCTGGGTCTCCTCCATAGCGGGGTCCCTCCTGGGTCTCCTCCATAGCGGGGTCCCTCCTGGGTCTCCTCTATAGCGGGGTCCTCCTGGGTCTCCTCCATAGCGGGGTCCTCCGGACGGATAGTTTGCGCTGACACTGATGCTCCCTGAGCCTGCAGGACAGCTTGAATATCTTTGGAACTTGTTTGGGGCTGCTTATCCACCATCCGCACTATCCTGCGTTGACACCTTTCATCAGTTTTTCTCTTCCGTCCACGCCCAGGGAGATTATCTACAGTGCCATGGGGTGTAAACTTCTTGATAATGTTGCGCACTGTGGACAAAGACAAATCTAGATCTCTGGAGATGGACTTGTAACCTGGAGATTGTTGATATTTTTCCACAATTTTGGTTCCCAAGTCCTCAGACAGTTCTCTTCTCCTCTTTTTGTTGTCCATGCTTAGTGTGACACACACAGACACACAATGCAAAGACTAAGTGAACTTCTCTCCTTTTTAT
>NW_026609347.1:22500-34059 GCF_029499605.1 Hyla sarda
ATATATATATACACAAAGGGAATAAACATGTGTATAGCAAAACCTGTGTTACTGCAATATATATATATATATATATATATATATATATATATACACAGAGGAGAGGAGATCTATATATATATACAGAGGAGAGGAGATCTATATATATATATACAGAGGAGAGGAGATCTATATATATATATATATATATATATATATATATATATACAGAGGAGAGGATATCTATATATATATATATATATATATATATATATATATATATACAGAGGAGAGGAGATCTATATATATATATATATATATATATATATATATATATATACACACACACAGAGGAGAGGAGATATATATATATATATATATACACAGAGGAGAGGAGATCTATATATATATATATATATATATATATATATATACACAAAGGGAATAAACCTGTGTTCCTGCAATCCTTTCCTGTGAGGAATACTTCATTATATAGAAACATTTCAGGGGGGGGGGACAACATTTACGACCATGAGTGTATATAACAGAAGAGCCCCCTGGAGGAGACCAAAGGAAGGACATGCGCTGTACACTCACGGTGGCCTTGGTCTGGGACATGTAGTCCGCCTCCATCTTCTGGAGTCGGGCGTTGGTGTCGTCCAGCAGCTCCTGGATGTTCTCTGTGTGTCTCTTCTGGAGCTCCAGCTTCTCCTGCTCCATGTCTGCAACCGCGTTGTGGAGCTGCACAGGAGAAAGTGCCACACTGTGACCAAAACCAACCGCTACTCACAGAATAAACGAAAACACCTGCAATATTTGCGGATTGCGATCTGAGGATATGGCACCCGGGGAAAATGTGCAATTAGCTGCGAAAATGCAAATGCTATGTCAGCGCTTTTCAATCAGAATGCCTTCAGCTGTTGCAAAACTACAATTCCCAGCATGCCCAGACCGCCGTAGGATGTCTGGGCATGCTTGGAGCTGTAGTTTTGAAACAGCTGGAGGCCCACTGGTAGGTAAGCACTGTCTTAAGAAATAATAACCCTGATACTCACCTCGCCCCTGTAGGTCTCCTGCAGATCCTGTTCTCCCAGCTGGTTCCAGGACCTTTCTTGCTCAGCCAATCATAGAGATTGGTGGTGTCATGTGTCAGGCAAGTAATTGGCTGAGCAGGAAGGGCCTGTAAGTCCCATAAGACACCGGACCGCTGCACTGAGGTGACATCGGGGGGAGAGATGTGATGTCAGGTGGGGAGGAAAAGAGGTGACATGTGGGGGGAGAGATGTGACATGGGGGAGGCGGGGAGAGAAGAGGTGACAAGGGGGGGAGAAGAGGTGACATGTGGGGGGAGAGATGTGACATGGGGGAGGCGGGGGGGAGAAGAGGTGACATGGGGGAGGCGGGGAGAGAAGAGGTGACAGGGGAGGGAGAAGAGGTGACAAGGGGGTGAGAAGAGGTGACATGTGGGGGGAGAGAGGTGACATGGGGGAGGCGGGGAGAGAAGAGGTGACATGGGGGAGGCGGGGAGAGAAGAGGTGACAAGGGGGGGGAGAAGAGGTGACATGTGGAGGGAGAGATGTGACATGGGGGAGGCGGGGAGAGAAGAGGTGACATGGGGGAGGCGGGGAGAGAAGAGGTGACAAGGGGGGGGAGAAGAGGTGACATGTGGGGGGAGAGATGTGACATGGGGGAGGCGGGGAGAGAAGAGGTGACATGGGGGAGGCGGGGAGAGAAGAGGTGACAAGGGGGGGAGAAGAGGTGACATGTGGAGGGAGAGATGTGACATGGGGGAGGCGGGGAGAGAAGAGGTGACAGGGGGGGGAGAAGAGGTGACAGGGGGGGGAGAAGAGGTGACAAGGGGGTGAGAAGAGGTGACATGTGGGGGGAGAGAGGTGACAAGGGGGGGGGGGAGAAGAGGTGACATGTGGGGGGAGAGAAGAGGTGACAAGGGGGGGAGAAGAGGTGACAAGGGGGGGGAGAAGAGGTGACATGTGGGGGGAGAGAGGTGACAAGGGGGGGGGGGAAGAGGTGACATGTGGGGGGAGAGCTGTGACATGGGGGAGGCGGGGAGAGAAGAGGTGACATGGGGGGAGAGAAGAGGTGACATGTGGGGGGAGAGATGTGACATGGGGAGGCGGGGAGAGAAGAGGTGACATGGGGGGAGAGAAGAGGTGACATGGGGGGAGAGAAGAGGTGACATGGGGGGAGAGAAGAGGTGACATGGGGGGGAGAGAAGAGGTGACATGGGGGAGGCAGGGAGAGAAGAGGTGACATGGAGGGGGTGAAAAGAGGTGACATGGGGGGAGAGAAGAGGTGACATGGGGGGAGAGAAGAGGTGACATGGGGGGAGAGAAGAGGTGACATGGGGGGGAGAGAAGAGGTGACATGGGGGGGAGAGAAGAGGTGACATGGGGGGGGAGAGAAGAGGTGACATGGGGGGGAGAGAAGAGGTGACATGGGGGGAGAGAGAAGAGGTGACATGGGGGGGAGAGAAGAGGTGACATGGGGGGGAGAGAAGAGGTGACATGGGGGGGAGAGAAGAGGTGACATGGGGAGGGAGAGAAGAGGTGACATGGGGGGGAGAGAAGAGGTGACATGGGGGGGAGAGAAGAGGTGACATGGGGGGGGAGAGAAGAGGTGACATGTGGGGGAGAGAAGAGGTGACATGGGGGGGAGAGAAGAGGTGACATGGGGGGAGAGAAGAGGTGACATGGGGGGGAGAGAAGAGGTGACATGGGGGGGAGAGAAGAGGTGACATGGGGGGGAGAGAAGAGGTGACATGGGGGGAGGGGAGAGAAGAGGTGACATGGAGGGGGAGAGAAGAGGTGACATGGGGGGAGAGAAGAGGTGACATGGGGGGAGAGAAGAGGTGACATGGGGGGGGAGAGAAGAGGTGACATGGGGGGGGAGAGAAGAGGTGACATGGGGGGGAGAGAAGAGGTGACATGGGGGGGAGAGAAGAGGTGACATGGGGGGGAGAGAAGAGGTGACATGGGGGGGAGAGAAGAGGTGACATGGGGGGGAGAGAAGAGGTGACATGGGGGAGGGGAGAGAAGAGGTGACATGGGGGGGAGAGAAGAGGTGACATGGGGGGGAGAGAAGAGGTGACATGGGGGGGATATGTGACATGGGGGGGATATGTGACATGGGGGGATATGTGACATGGGGGGATATGTGACATGGGGGGATATGTGACATGGGGGGATATGTGACATGGGGGGATATGTGACATGGGGGGATATGTGACATGGGGGGGGATATGTGACATGGGGGGGATATGTGACATGGGGGGGGATATGTGACATGGGGGGGATATGTGACATGGGGGGGATATGTGACATGGGGGGGAGATGTGACATGGGGGGGAGATGTGACATGGGGGGGAGATGTGACATTGGGGGGGATATGTGACATGGGGGGGAGATGTGACATTGGGGGGGATATGTGACATGTGGGGGAAATGTGACATGGGGGGGATATGTGACATGGGGGGGATATGTGACATGGGGGGGATATGTGACATGGGGGGGATATGTGACATGGGGGGGATATGTGACATGGGGGGATATGTGACATGGGGGGATATGTGACATGGGGGGGATATGTGACATGGGGGGGATATGTGACATGGGGGGGATATGTGACATGGGGGGGATATGTGACATGGGGGGGATATGTGACATGGGGGGGATATGTGACATGGGGGGGATATGTGACATGGGGGGGATATGTGACATGGGGGGGATATGTGACATGGGGGGGAGATGTGACATGGGGGGGAGATGTGACATGGGGGGGAGATGTGTGACATGTGGGGGAAATGTGACATGGGGGGGAAATGTGACATGGGGGGGATATGTGACATGGGGGGGATATGTGACATGGGGGGGGAGATGTGACATGGGGGGGGAGATGTGACATGGGGGGGAGATGTGACATGGGGGGGGAGATGTGACATGGGGGGGAGATGTGACATGGGGGGGAGATGTGACATGGGGGGGGAGATGTGACATGGGGGGGAGATGTGACATGGGGGGGAGATGTGACATGGGGGGGGAGATGTGACATGGGGGGGAGATGTGACATGGGGGGAGATGTGACATGGGGGGGGAGATGTGACATGGGGGGAGATGTGACATGGGGGGGGAGATGTGACATGGGGGGGGGAGATGTGACATGGGGGGGGGGAGATGTGACATGGGGGGGGGAGATGTGAAATGGGGGGGGAGATGTGACATGGGGGGAGATGTGACATGGGGGGGAGATGTGACATGGGGGGGAGATGTGACATGGGGGGGGATATGTGACATGGGGGGATATGTGACATGGGGGGGAGCTGTGACATGGGGGGGAGCTGTGACATGGGGGGGAGATGTGACATGGGGGGGAGATGTGACATGGGGGGAGATGTGACATGGGGGGAGATGTGACATGGGGGGAGATGTGACATGGGGGGGGAGATGTGACATGGGGGGGGAGATGTGACATGGGGGGGGAGATGTGACATGGGGGGGGGGGGAGATGTGACATGGGGGGGGAGATGTGACATGGGGGGGGAGATGTGACATGGGGGGGGGAGATGTGACATGGGGGGGGGAGATGTGACATGGGGGGGGGAGATGTGACATGGGGGGGGGAGATGTGACATGGGGGGGGGAGATGTGACATGGGGGGGGAGATGTGACATGGGGGGGGAGATGTGACATGGGGGGGAGATGTGACATGGGGGGGAGATGTGACATGGGGGGAGATGTGACATGGGGGAGATGTGACATGGGGGGGGGAGATGTGACATGGGGGGATATGTGACATGGGGGGATATGTGACATGGGGGGTATGTGACATGGGGGGGATATGTGACATGGGGGGGAGATGTGACATGGGGGGGAGATGTGACATGGGGGGGAGATGTGACATTGGGGGGGATATGTGACATTGGGGGGGATATGTGACATTGGGGGGGATATGTGACATTGGGGGGGATATGTGACATTGGGGGGGATATGTGACATGGGGGGATATGTGACATGGGGGGGTATGTGACATGGGGGGATATGTGACATGGGGGGATATGTGACATGGGGGGGTATGTGACATGGGGGGATATGTGACATGGGGGGGATATGTGACATGGGGGGGGAGATGTGACATGGGGGGGAGATATGACATGGGGGGGATATGTGACATGGGGGGATATGTGACATGGGGGGATATGTGACATGGGGGGATATGTGACATGGGGGGATATGTGACATGGGGGGTATGTGACATGGGGGGATATGTGACATGGGGGGATATGTGACATGGGGGGGATATGTGACATGGGGGGGGAGATGTGACATGGGGGGGAGATGTGACATGGGGGGGGAGATGTGACATGGGGGGGGGGGTGTGACATGGGGGGGGGGGTGTGACATGGGGGGGGGGTGTGACATGGGGGGGGATGTGTGACATGGGGGGATATGTGACATGGGGGGGATATGTGACATGGGGGGGATATGTGACATGGGGGGGATATGTGACATGGGGGGGATATGTGACATGGGGGGGATATGTGACATGGGGGGGATATGTGACATGGGGGGGATATGTGACATGGGGGGATATGTGACATGGGGGGGGGATATGTGACATGGGGGTGGATATGTGACATGGGGGGGAGATGTGACATGGGGGGGATGTGACATGGGGGGGGATATGTGACATGGGGGGGATATGTGACATGGGGGGGATATGTGACATGGGGGGGATATGTGACATGGGGGGGGGATATGTGACATGGGGGGGGGATATGTGACATGGGGGGGGATATGTGACATGGGGGGGGATATGTGACATGGGGGGGGATACGTGACATTGGGGGGGATACGTGACATTGGGGGGGGATACGTGACATGGGGGGGATACGTGACATGGGGGGGATACGTGACATGGGGGGGGATATGTGGCAGGGGGGGGAGAGATGTGACATTTGGGGGGGAGAGATGTGACATTTGGGGGTGAGAGATGTGACATTTGGGGGGGAGAGATGTGACATTTGGGGGGAGAGATGTGACATTTGGGGGGGAGAGATGTGACATTTGGGGGTGAGAGATGTGACATTTGGGGGGGGAGAGATGTGACATTTGGGGGGAGAGATGTGACATTTGGGGGGGAGAGATGTGACATTTGGGGGGAGAGATGTGACATTTGGGGGGAGAGATGTGACATTTGGGGGGGAGAGATGTGACATTTGGGGGGGAGAGATGTGACATTTGGGGGGGAGAGATGTGACATTTGGGGGGAGAGATGTGACATTTGGGGGGAGAGATGTGACATTTGGGGGGGAGAGATGTGACATTTGGGGGGGAGAGATGTGACATTTGGGGGGAGAGATGTGACATTTGGGGGGGAGAGATGTGACATTTGGGGGGGAGAGATGTGACATTTGGGGGGGAGAGATGTGACATTTGGGGGGAGAGATGTGACATTTGGGGGTGAGAGATGTGACATTTGGGGGTGAGAGATGTGACATTTGGGGGGGAGAGATGTGACATTTGGGGGGGAGAGATGTGACATTTGGGGGGAGAGATGTGACATTTGGGGGGGAGAGATGTGACATTTGGGGGGGGAGAGATGTGACATTTGGGGGGAGAGATGTGACATTTGGGGGGAGAGATGTGACATTTGGGGGGAGAGATGTGACATTTGGGGGGAGAGATGTGACATTTGGGGGGAGAGATGTGACATTTGGGGGGGAGAGATGTGACATTTGGGGGGGAGAGATGTGACATTTGGGGGGAGAGATGTGACATTTGGGGGGGAGAGATGTGACATTTGAAGGGGAGAGATGTGACATTTGGGGGGAGAGATGTGACATTTGGGGGTGAGAGATGTGACATTTGGGGGGGAGAGATGTGACATTTGGGGGGGAGAGATGTGACATTTGGGGGGAGAGATGTGACATTTGGGGGGAGAGATGTGACATTTGGGGGGGAGAGATGTGACATGGGGGTTAAAGGGGTACTCGGGTGAAAAACTTTTTTTTTTAATCAACTGGTGCCAGAAAGCTAAACAGATTTGTAAATTACATCTATTAAAAAATCTTAATCCTTCCTGTACTTATTAGCTGCTGAATACTACAGCGGAAATTTTTTTCCGTTTGAAACACAGAGCTCTCTGCTGACATCATTAGCACAGTGCTCTCTGCTGACATCTCTGTCCATTTTAGGAACTGTCCAGAACAGCATATGTTTGCTATGGGGATTTCCTTTTACCCAGGACAGTTCCTAAAATGGACAGAGATGTCAGCAGAGAGCACGGTGCTCATGATGTCAGCAGAGAGCACTGTGCTCATGATGTCAGCAGAGAGCACTGTGCTCATGATGTCAGCAGAGAGCTCTGTGTTTCAAACGGAAAAATTTTTCCTCTGTAGTATTCAGCAGCTAATAAGTACTGGAAGGATTAAGATTTTTTATATAGAAGTAATTTACAAATCTGCTTAACTTTCTGGCACCAGTTGATTTAAAAAAAAAAAAAGTTTTTCACCGGAGAACCCCTTTAATGTGAAGTGGTGAAATCCCCCAATTTTATGCCCAATCTCCCCCATTTCCTGCACCATTTACCTCTATAATCACCTGCTTTTCCCAAATCCTGCAGGCATAGTAAACACTCACACAGCTGCTGCAGAACCTCCCACTGGTCTGAGCTGCTGCAGAACCTCTTATAGATTTGCGCACCTTTTTCTCGCACTCGTTCCTCTGGGTGTCGGCGCTCTCCTCGCACAGCTTCTTCAGCTCCTGGATCTGGGTGTCCTTGGTGTCTCGGATGAGCTGGGACTCTCTCAGGAGGGTCTGCACTGTGTACAAGGGGGAGGTCACATGTAGGCGGGGGGGGGGGGGGGGGGGCGGAGGATGGGGGTTGTACTCCCTGCACTCTCCTCACCTTTCTTCTCCAGCCTCCTGACCGTCTCCTTCGCCTCAGTCTGCTTAGTCCTATACAGAGTCTTCACGTCTTCTATCTCATTGTTCTTCCTCTCCAGAATCTACGGGAGAAACAGCAGAATAGTGAGTGCAACCGATATATTACTTACACAACACAAACACAGCTCCACTACTGACACAGTGTAATGCAGTCACAATCTATAACAGTCTCCACCTCCGACCGTGACAATCTATAACAGTCTCCACCTCCGACCGTCACAATCTATAACAGTCTCCACCTCCGACCGTCACAATCTATAACAGTCTCCACCTCCGACCGTCACAATCTATAACAGTCTCCACCTCCGACCGTGACAATCTATAACAGTCTCCATCTCTGACCGTCACAATCTATAACAGTCTCCACCTCCGACCGTCACAATCTATAACAGTCTCCAATCTCTGACCGCCACAATCTATAACAGTCTCCACCTCCGACCGTCACAATCTATAACAGTCTCCACCTCCGACCGTCACAATCTATAACAGTCTCCACCTCCGACCGTCACAATCTATAACAGTCTCCACCTCCGACCGTGACAATCTATAACAGTCTCCACCTCCGACCGTCACAATCTATAACAGTCTCCACCTCCGACAGTCACAATCTATAACAGTCTCCACCTCCGACCGTCAATCTATAACAGTCTCCACCTCCGACCGTTCACAATCTATAACAGTCTCCACCTCCGACCGTCACAATCTATAACAGTCTCCACCTCCGACCGTCACAATCTATAACAGTCTCCACCTCCGACCGTGACAATCTATAACAGTCTCCACCTCCGACCGTCACAATCTATAACAGTCTCCACCTCCGACAGTCACAATCTATAACAGTCTCCACCTCCGACCGTCAATCTATAACAGTCTCCACCTCCGACCGTCACAATCTATAACAGTCTCCACCTCCGACCGTCACAATCTATAACAGTCTCCACCTCCGACAGTCACAATCTATAAGTCTCCACCTCCGACAGTCACAATCTATAACAGTCTCCACCTCCGACCGTCACAATCTATAACAGTCTCCACCTCCGACAGTCACAATCTATAACAGTCTCCACCTCCGACCGTCACAATCTATAACAGTCTCCACCTCCGACCGTCACAATCTATAACAGTCTCCACCTCCGACCGTCACAATCTATAACAGTCTCCAACTCCGACCGTGACAATCTATAACAGTCTCCACCTCCGACCGTCACAATCTATAACAGTCTCCACCTCCGACCGTCACAATCTATAACAGTCTCCACCTCCGACCGTGACAATCTATAACAGTCTCCACCTCCGACTGTCACAATCTATAACAGTCTCCACCTCCGACCGTCACAATCTATAACAGTCTCCACCTCCGACCGTCACAATCTATAACAGTCTCCACCTCCGACCGTCACAATCTATAACAGTCTCCACCTCCGACCGTCACAATCTATAAGTCTCCACCTCCGACCGTCACAATCTATAACAGTCTCCACCTCCGACCGTCACAATCTATAACAGTCTCCACCTCCGACCGTCACAATCTATAACAGTCTCCACCTTCGACCGTCACAATCTATAACAGTCTCCACCTCCGACCGTCACAATCTATAAGTCTCCACCTCCGACCATCACAATCTATAACAGTCTCCACCTCCGACCGTCACAATCTATAACAGTCTCCACCTCCGACCGTCACAATCTATAACAGTCTCCACCTTCGACCGTCACAATCTATAAGTCTCCACCTCCGACAGTCACAATCTATAAGTCTCCACCTCCGACAGTCACAATCTATAAGTCTCCACCTCTGACAGTCACAATCTATAACAGTCTCCACCTCCGACAGTCACAATCTATAACAGTCTCCCCCTCCGACCGTCACAATCTATAACAGTCTCCACCTCTGACCGTCACAATCTATAACAGTCTCCACCTCCGACCGTCACAATCTATAACAGTTTCCATCTCTGACCGTCACAATCTATAACAGTCTCCATCTCTGACGTCACAATCTATAACAGTCTCCACCTCCGACCGTTACAATCTATAACAGTCTCCACCTCCGACCGTCACAATCTATAACAGTCTCCACCTCCAACAGTCACAATCTATAACAGTCTCCACCTCCGACCGTCACAATCTATAACAGTCTCCACCTCCAACAGTCACAATCTATAACAGTCTCCACTTCCGACAGTCACAATCTATAAGTCTCCACCTCCGACCATCACAATCTATAACAGTCTCCACCTCCGACAGTCACAATCTATAAGTCTCCACCTCCGACAGTCACAATCTATAACAGTCTCCCCTCCGACAGTCACAATCTATAACAGTCTCCCCCTCCGACAGTCACAATCTATAACAGTCTCCACCTCCGACCGTCACAATCTATAACAGTCTCCACCTCCGACCGTCACAATCTTTAACAGTCTCCACCTCCGACCGTCACAATCTATAACAGTCTCCACCTCCGACCGTCACAATCTATAACAGTCTCCACCTCCGACAGTCACAATCTATAACAGTCTCCACCTCCGACCGTCAATCTATAACAGTCTCCACCTCCGACCGTCACAATCTATAACAAGTCTCCACCTCCGACCGTCACAATCTATAACAGTCTCCACCTCCCGACCGTCACAATCTATAACAGTCTCCACCTCCGACCGTGACAATCTATAACAGTCTCCACCTCCGACCGTCACAATCTATAACAGTCTCCACCTCCGACAGTCACAATCTATAACAGTCTCCACCTCCGACCGTCAATCTATAACAGTCTCCACCTCCGACCGTCACAATCTATAACAGTCTCCACCTCCGACCGTCACAATCTATAACAGTCTCCACCTCCGACAGTCACAATCTATAAGTCTCACCTCCGACAGTCACAATCTATAACAGTCTCCACCTCCGACCGTCACAATCTATAACAGTCTCCACCTCCGACAGTCACAATCTATAACAGTCTCCACCTCCGACCGTCACAATCTATAACAGTCTCCACCTCCGACCGTCACAATCTATAACAGTCTCCACCTCCGACCGTCACAATCTATAACAGTCTCCAACTCCGACCGTGACAATCTATAACAGTCTCCACCTCCGACCGTCACAATCTATAACAGTCTCCACCTCCGACCGTCACAATCTATAACAGTCTCCACCTCCGACCGTGACAATCTATAACAGTCTCCACCTCCGACTGTCACAATCTATAACAGTCTCCACCTCCGACCGTCACAATCTATAACAGTCTCCACCTCCGACCGTCACAATCTATAACAGTCTCCACCTCCGACCGTCACAATCTATAACAGTCTCCACCTCCGACCGTCACAATCTATAAGTCTCCACCTCCGACCGTCACAATCTATAACAGTCTCCACCTCCGACCGTGACAATCTATAACAGTCTCCACCTCCGACCGTCACAATCTATAACAGTCCTCCACCTCCGACCGTCACAATCTATAACAGTCTCCACCTCCGACCGTCACAATCTATAACAGTCTCCACCTTCGACCGTCACAATCTATAACAGTCTCCACCTCCGACCGTCACAATCTATAACAGTCTCCACCTCCGACCGTCACAATCTATAACAGTCTCCACCTCAGACCGTCACA
>NW_026609348.1:0-34037 GCF_029499605.1 Hyla sarda
AGGAGGCAGTATTATAGCAGTTATATTCTTGTATATAGGAGCAGTATTATAGTAGTTATATTCTTGTATATAGGAGCAGTATTATAGTAGTTATATTCTTGTATATAGGAGCAGTATTATAGTAGTTATATTCTTGTATATAGGAGCAGTATTATAGTAGTTATATTCTTGTATATAGGAGCAGTATTATAGTAGTTATATTCTTGTATATAGGAGCAGTATTATAGTAGTTATATTCTTGTATATAGGAGTAGTATTATAGTAGTTATATTCTTGTATCTAGGAGGCAGTATTATAGTAGTTATATTCTTGTATATAGGAGCAGTATTATAGTAGTTATATTCTTGTATATAGGAGCAGTATTATAGTAGATATATTCTTGTATATAGGAGCAGTATTATAGTAGTTATATTCTTGTATATAGGAGCAGTATTATAGTAGTTATATTCTTGTATATAGGAGCAGTATTATAGTAGTTATATTCTTGCCCATAGTAGCAGTATTATAGTAGTTATATTCTTGTATATAGGAGCAGTATTATAGTAGTTATATTCTTGTATATAGGAGCAGTAGTATAGTAGTTATATTCTTGTATATAGGAGCAGTATTATAGTAGTTATATTCTTGTATATAGGAGCAGTATTATAGTAGATATATTCTTGTATATAGGAGCAGTATTATAGTAGTTATATTCTTGTATATAGGAGGCAGTATTATAGTAGTTATATTCTTGTATATAGGAGCAGTATTATAGTAGTTATATTCTTGTATATAGGAGCAGTATTATAGTAGTTATATTCTTGTATATAGGAGCAGTATTATAGTAGTTATATTCTTGTATATAGGAGCAGTATTATAGTATTTATATTCTTGTATATAGGAGCAGTATTATAGTAGTTATATTCTTGTATATAGGAGCAGTATTATAGTAGTTATATTCTTGTATATAGGAGCAGTATTATAGTAGTTATATTCTTGTATATAGGAGCAGTATTATAGTAGTTATATTCTTGTATATAGGAGCAGTATTATTGTTGTTATATTCTTGTATATAGGAGCAGTATTATAGTAGTTATATCTTGTATATAGGAGCAGTATTATTGTTGTTATATTCTTGTATATAGGAGCAGTATTATAGTAGTTATATTCTTGTATATAGGAGCAGTATTATAGTACTTATATTCTTGTATATAGGAGCAGTATTATAGTAGTTATATTCTTGTATATAGGAGCAGTATTATAGTAGATATATTCTTGTATATAGGAGCAGTATTATAGTAGTTATATTCTTGTATATAGGAGCAGTATTATAGTAGTTATATTCTTGTATATAGGAGCAGTATTATAGTAGATATATTCTTGTATATAGGAGCAGTATTATAGTAGTTATATTCTTGTATATAGGAGGCAGTATTATAGTAGTTATATTCTTGTATATAGGAGACAGTATTATAGTAGTTATATTCTTGTATATAGGAGCAGTATTATAGTAGTTATATTCTTGTATATAGGAGCAGTATTATAGTAGTTATATTCTTGTATATAGGAGCAGTATTATAGTAGTTATATTCTTGCCCATAGTAGCAGTATTATAGTAGTTATATTCTTGTATATAGGAGCAGTATTATAGTAGTTATATTCTTGTATATAGGAGCAGTAGTATAGTAGTTATATTCTTGTATATAGGGGCAGTATTATAGTAGTTATATTCTTGTATATAGGAGCATTATTATAGTAGTTATATTCTTGTATATAGGAGGCAGTATTATAGTAGTTATATTCTTGTACATAGGAGCAGTATTATAGTAGTTATATTCTTGTATATAGGAACAGTATTATAGTAGTTATATTCTTTTATATAGGAGACAGTATTATAGTAGTTATATTCTTGTATATAGGAGACAGTATTATAGTAGTTATATTCTTGTATATAGGAGCAGTAGTATAGTAGTTATATTCTTGTATATAGGGGCAGTATTATAGTAGTTATATTCTTGTATATAGGAGCAGTATTATAGTAGTTATATTCTTGTATATAGGAGGCAGTATTATAGTAGTTATATTCTTGTATATAGGAGGCAATTTTTATTGTGAAAACAAACAAAATTACAATTAACATAAATTCTTACAATGCAAAACAAAAATAACAAGCATTGTACACACAATGACTACTCAACTAGAGTATGTACAGAGTAATATTAAACTTAGAAAGTCCACATTTGCTGGAAAAGGAAAAACACAAAAAAATGTAATAAATCATCCGTGTTAAACCAAAGAGACATTCCTCCATAATTTCCCATTATTTTGGTTCCTCCGTATCTCTAATGACTTTACCCACTGGAGCTCGGACATTATCTGTCTTACTGCTGTGTTGTGGTGGAATGGCTCGTTGTGTATGGACACTCTAGTTCTCATGTGCCAATGGTAATATTTAGTGATAGTAATTATTATGTACATAGTCCCCCTGTCTACAGTCCTGTTACTGGATGGTACAGCATATATGATGTCAGGATACGTCAGGTTCTGCAGTAATGGGATGTTCAGCTTACTGGACACTTCTTCCCATATCCTCCTCCCGGCCCTGCAGTCAGATATGAAATGCTCCATCGTCTCCTCCTGCTGACAACCCAGAGGACAGTTCCTATCAGAAACGCTTAGATATTTTAGATTACCCCTGACAAAGAGCCTCCCATGGAGCGACAGCCAAGCTATGTCAAAGAATTTTGCGGGGAGTCGTTTCCCATTGAGGAACTTTAGACTTTCCTGTAAAGTGCTGGTCACACAATCCCTCAAGGCAAGCGGAGAGCAGAAGAAAGCCCTACAAACCCTTACGTATAGATCCTTCCTTGGCTTACTCTCTATATAGGACTTCTCAATGCTCCATCTCTTCAGACATCTGAGCCCGTATTCCAGATAAGGGGGGAGGTAGTCACGCGTCCATCTCCCCCTCTTGAGACTGCCGCCTCGCACCCAAGACTCTGCAAAAGGCAATATCCAGTCCCTGATACTATTCGCCCACAGGGAGCTGTTGTTTGAGTCCAGGCAACCAAAATTAACTTTTAGAAACATGGAGTCAAAGAACACCCTTGGATTCAGCATATCCAACCCACCCTCTCTCCTCTGTAGGTAGGTGACCCCTCTTTTTATCAGGTTCAACCTGTTCCCCCAGAACATTTGGAAGAACAGGCTAAAGAGCCGAGCAGAGAAAGATTCTGGCAAAGGAAAAACAACAGAGACATACAAAAAGACGGGGACCAGGTAAGTCTTCAACATTTTAACCCTTTCTCTATAGGTCAGCCTCCAGTTCTTCCATCGCTGAACCTTTGCATTTCCGGCTTCCAACTTCTCTTCCCAATTTAGTTTGGCGTTATCGTCCCTCCCGAATTTGACCCCTAGGATTTTAATATAGGAGGAGGCTCTCACAAATTGGGGCAGATCAAAATCTGGATCAGTATCTGATACCCAGAGAGCTTGACTCTTCTCAAGGTTGACCAGAGACCCTGAGGCCTCCGAGTAACTTCTGATGGCCGCAGACAACATCTCCACCTCACGAGGCTCAGATATCACTACAGTCACATCATCCACGTAGGCAACAACACTCAGGGGTAGGCAGTGGGGGACCGGCACCCCCTGAAAACCACACTCCTGCAGTGACCTCAGAAACGGGTCTAAGGCGAATACATACAGCAGCGGGCTCAGTGGGCAACCTTGTCTTACCCCCGCCTCAACCCTGAAGGTGTCACCCTGCCAACCATTGATCAGAGGAAAGCTCTCGGCCTCACAATACAAAGTCTTCAGCCAATCGATGAATTGTCCCGGAATACCGTACTTTAACAAAGTGGCCCATAGATACTCATGATCTACTCTGTCAAAGGCTTTAGCCTGGTCAAGACTCACAACATATCTCCCACACCTCAGGGCTTTACATCTCTCAAACATCTCCCTTATGGAGATCACTGCCCCAGAGATGTTCCGCCCTTTTACTGTGCCATACTGACAGCCTGCCAACAGTGCCGGGGACAGACAAACTAACCTAGAAAACAGGATTTTTGCCAGAATCTTCCTGTCGACATTCAAGAGGGCAATCGGCCTCCAGTTCTTGATGTCACTCGGCTCTTTACCTTTAGACAGCAGAATCAGCGAGGACACTCTCATGGATGGAGGCATCAGGTGACTTTCTAGACAATTTGTATAAACATCCACGAGGATTGGGGCCAAGAGGTCTCTGAATGTCTTATAGAATTCTGCTGTTATCCCATCTGGACCTGGTGCCTTCTTCACATGTAACTTATCAATGGCCTCTTTGACCTCTGCCACTGTCAATTCTGCTGTCAAAGGAGAAAAGTCCAAATCATTAGTATCAGGGAGCGGAGTTGTCTCCAAGAATTGGGTCATCTTGTCTCTATCCAAAACCTTCCTCTGAAACAAGTCAGCATAGTACGATCTCACCACCCCCAGGATACCCTCCCGAGATTCCTGCAAAACACCCTGGGAGTCAGTGAGACCGGTGACAGATTTATTTGCCACCCGCTCCCGACAATTCTCAAAGGGATCAGGAGACCCTAAGGACCCATAATCCCGTTCAAGAACCAGGGAGGTATACCTGCTGTACTGATACTGCCTTATCTCAGATTTCAGCCGGTCTATCCTTTGTTGGTCCCCACCCGCCGAATACAGTGACTCCAATTCTTTCCGCAGCTTGAGATACTGGCCATACTTACTCTTCCCCTTTATAACTGACAGTCTCTTTAAGAGGGTTCTGATCTCATCCTTGACATCCTCCCACCAGGCGGCCATATCATCATAGAAGTCCACTCTCTCTAGCTGACTCTGTATAAGAGAGTGAACCTGTCTCTGTACAGAAGGATCCTCTAATAGGCTGGAATTCAGTCTCCACAACCCTCTACCTGTCTCAGGACACTGTGTGACACCCAGACAAAAATATAAGGCCAGATGGTCAGAATAAGGGACGATCTTCTCATCCTTCTCACCAATGGTCTCTGTGGGACTAACCAGAGCTAAATCTATACGACTGCTTCTTCCACCACAGAAATAGGTAAATTTTGGTTTCCGACCACCCTGCACAAACACATCTGACAATCCGGCCTGTAGAATGATGTTGTTTAAGACCTTGGAGTCTCGGGTTAGAGGTCTATTAGAGGATCTGTCACTAGTTGTTCTGGAGGCATTAAAATCTCCGGCCAAGATGACAGGGACAGACGTGAAGAGATATGGCTTCACTTCATTATAAAGGTTAACCCTTTCAGTCACTGTCTGTGAACCATAGATATTAATGAGTCGGAGCCTTCTACCCCGAATAGTAACTTCTAGCATTAGGCACCTTCCCATCAATACCTCTGTCAGCCTATGTACATTTACATCATTGGTGGTAAACAGGATAGAGACCCCGGCACTTGGTTCCACAGCCAGTGACCAAAAGGATGGACCAGACCGCCATTCACGCTCTGCCTCACGTAACAGTCCTAGAGTATTTAAACGTGTCTCCTGTAAGAAGATGATGTCAGCATCAAGAGACTTTAGATGGTCATATACGACATGTCTGGTCCTCCTCACTCTGACACTGTTCACATTACTGGAGAACACTTTAAGGGTAAAGTCGGCCATCATAACAAAGGAAAGAAGAAAGTGCAGAGATGTCACCCCCATCATCACAGATCTGAGTCCGAGCCCTCCTGCTGACCACCTGTTTCCATGTCCGATTCGGACAGATGTTTTGCTCGTGGGGGTCTCCTTTTTGTGAGGGGGATCACCCTCTTGGTCTTCATTAAATTCATCTACCACTCGCTTTAGCTCCCTCTCCATCTCTTCCTCAACGTCTGACTCTGATAGGACACTGTACCTATTTGTGATGGTCATGACACCTGACCCGGGGTCTACTTTCTTTTTGGAAGGTTTTTGGACAGTGGTCCATCCCTCCTCAGGCTTACGGCTGGCTTTGTCTTTCTTCCGTCTCTTCTGCGGGTTTATTGATGCTGGGGCAGAAGAAGACATGGCCACAACCTGCTCAGTGACCTCCCTGTTCCCCTCAGTGGCTCCTGGCTGGGACTGGTCGGGCACTGTGTCACCAATATTGTCACCCATATTGTCACCGCTAGTGTCACCAATATTGTCACCCATATCGTCACCTCTAGTGTCACCCATGTTATGCTGAGGCTCGGGTTGTGTCACTGCTGACCCTGACACCAACGTCTCCTCCTCCAGGTCCTCTGCCCCCTCCAGCAGGTCCTCATCAGGGAAGTCCTTACAGATGTTATGCCAGGCGTCAGGACAGTCCCTGTGGGAGTGACCTGTCTTACCACAGAGGTTGCAGCGGATATTCTGGCAGGTGGCGCTGACATGGCCGATCTCCCCACATAAATTACACTTCACTAGGGTACAGACACTCGCGATATGACCGGTCTTCCCACACTTGAAGCATTTTCTGGGCTGACCTGCATAGAAACAAACCCCTTTCTCCCGGCCAATGAAGAAAGAATTGGGCAAATGTTGGGT
This sequence comes from Hyla sarda, assembly GCF_029499605.1. NCBI lineage: Eukaryota > Metazoa > Chordata > Amphibia > Anura > Hylidae > Hyla > Hyla sarda. The sequence continues at coordinate 6,514 of NW_026609348.1, forward strand.
TATGTTGTTTATCTGCCGTAACTTCACCAGGACCTTCCACCCGCCCGTCCATATGCCGTCCTCATCCCTGGTCTTAGTCAGGTCTGACATTAGGTCACAGTGTCTCTTTAACCATACGACAATATCCTGGGGGGGGACAGACTCGTTCCAGAATATAATGGTGACATTCGCTGTGTCTGGTCTGGAGATGGGGACAAAGCTGAACTTATTCCAGCCCTCAGCATCTCTCACCCGGGTGACATGGGCCCAGAAGCGGTCCAGGTCAGACATGAGTTTGAAGCTGACGTCATAGCCCTGCCTGTCAGGAAGGTTTATCACTGCCAGGATGTTAGATGGCAGGAAGCCCATTTGGTGGCACAGAAGTTCACGGACCACAAACCTCCTGTCAGGCAGCTCCTCCTTGGCCCCTCTATGTCTGAACCTGACCACGTTCCTCCTCTTGAAAGCCTGACCCGTGTAGTTTACATTGGACATAAATGGTGACCCGCGGCTCCAGGCATTACCAGAGGAGGCGCCACTACTTCTGCCCTCCTGCTGTACTTGGGGGCGCTGTGGTGGCTGCTGACCAGCCGTACTAGGGGGGTCTGATACTTGTGTGACTAAAGGGGGGAAGTGTTGTGCATCAGACTGTACAGCCCCCTCCCCACCATCAACCTCTATACTCTGGGGGTCACAAGCCTCTGGAGGCTGAACTAATGGTGGACCTGACCCCAGAGATGACCCCAGATCCCACACAGACTGTGAAGCACCCCCCTCTGCAGACACATTATCAGTAATATCACATACATTCATATCAGTGCAGTCACTGGCAGTATGATCTTGCACTACAGAGCCCAGCAAGCCCTGCAGAGCCATGTCCTGTGAACTCTCTGCTGCACTGCTGCCTTCAGGTAAGAGTCCACAGTCCTGCTGCTCTCTACTGCCCCCAGGGGCTTGTGGTGACTGCACTACTGTTACAGAGTTACCTTCAGGTATGTGTCCATTGTCCTGCTTCACCGTGCTGACTGCTGGGACTTGTGGTACCTCTGGAGGAGTCTCTGCAGGTCTCTGTTGTTGCTGGACACTTGCTTCTGCTTGTCTGTACAAATTTCCTTTCTCAAAAAGGAAGCTGGCTGGTCTGAGGACTGGTCTTGCACAGGACTGCTGGATGTCCTCTTGTCTTGTAAAGGACTGCTGGGTGTCCCCTGGTGAGGCTGTAGACTTGGGTGCAGCAGTAGATGTAGATGACTTTGTTGCTGGTCTTTCCTTATATCCCTCAAATCTTTGCTGATTCCTGAAGGTTTCAGCGACTGGTCCCATCTGGTCCAATACGTCCTCCATGTCCTGCACAGTGTCAGCGAGCTGCACAGCGAGGGAGCTCAGCTTCTTATCATGTACAGCCTGGTTATTGGGGTTTGCTGCCTTTAGCTTGTATATACATTCTATCTGTTTCTGCAGCTGTAACTTTGTCTTTTTTAAAGTCTCAAGTCTCTTTACCAGAGCTGGGATCTGCTCGGCCAGACATAGTTCAGGTGCCCGCTGAGTATTGGGGGGCCGCGCTGGTGGGGTACTCACAGGACTCTGCTTCTGAGGTGGCATCTGTCTTGGTGTTGCTGTGGTCACTGCTGCAGGGTCACAATCTCCAGACTGGGGACTGGGCCCCTGGTTCTTCTCAGTGACCGCACTTGTGGCCCCCTGAAGCCTTCCTGGTGTATTCCCTCTGGTCTCATCTGGCGTGCTTGTAACTTTTGCGCTGCTCCCGCTCCCGTATCGTGTGCGGTCAGAACGTATCAGGACAGGCTGCTGCAGATTCTCCTGCATGGTCTGCTTCTCCAGGGATGTTCTCCTCTGTCTGACTGCAGGAGGGGTGGATTGTACCTGCAGCCATTACCTTACTTGATGAAGTGTCTTTCCTCACTTCCACAGCTTTCTTCTCATCTGTGCTTCTTGCTGCACCAGAACTGACAACATTCTGAACATTTCTCACATCCATAGAAACTTTAGGATTTTCATCCATGGATTGTGGTGTCTGGGGATTAATTCCCAGAATAGGCCGAGAAGCCTGGGCCTTGCTTGGGGAGCTTCCCCACCCAGGGTGGCCCCTCCCTGGGCTTTCTCCAGACATCAGGAGAGCTACACACACACAACCTCTCAGCTAGGAGGCAGTATTATAGTAGTTATATTCTTGTATATAGAGGCAGTATTATAGTAGTTATATTCTTGTATATAGGAGCAGTATTATAGAAGTTATATTCTTGTATATAGGAGGCAGTATTATAGTAGTTATATTCTTGTATATAGGAGCAGTATTATAGTAGTTACATTCTTATATATAGGAGGCAGTATTATAGTAGTTATATTCTTGTATATAGGAGCAGTATTATAGTAGTTATATTCTTGTATATAGGAGCAGTATTATAGTAGTTATATTCTTGTATATAGGAGGCAGTATTATAGTAGTTATATTCTTGTATATAGGAGCAGTATTATAGTAGTTATATTCTTGTATATAGGAGGCAGTATTATAGAAGTTATATTCTTGTATATAGGAGCAGTATTATAGTAGTTATATTCTTGTATATAGGAGCAGTATTATAGTAGTTATATTCTTGTATATAGGAGGCTGTATTATAGTGGTTATATTCTTGTATATAGGAGCAGTATTATAGTAGTTCTATTCTTGTATATAGGAGGCAGTATTATAGTAGTTATATTCTTGTATATAGGAGACAGTATTATAGTAGTTATATTCTTGTATATAGGAGCAGTATTATAGTAGTTATATTCTTGTATATAGGAGGCAGTATTATAGTATTTATATTCTTGTATAAAGGAGCAGTATTATAGTAGTTATAGTCTTGTATATAGGAGCAGTATTATAGTAGTTATATTCTTGTATATAGGAGCAGTATTATAGTAGTAATATTCTTGTATATAGGAGCAGTATTATAGTAGTTATATTCTTGTATATAGGAGCAGTATTATAGTAGTTATATTCTTGTATATAGGAGCAGTATTATAGTAGTTATATTCTTGTATATAGGAGGCAGTATTATAGTAGTTTTATTCTTATCTCTTAGGAGAAGTTCTATGGTACCCAGGGTGTAGCTTAATAGAGATAATGTGACTTCTTTGGCAGGAATGTACTGATGTAATAGTATAGACAGGGCTCTTGTGACATCCAGTTGTCAGACACTTTCACGCCTGATTCTCTCCGTCTTTCTTAGTACAGACGTTCACACTGGGTGGATACAGATTTGCGCAGCTGTTGATCTCCTGTGCTGCTGTGGGAAGCTGGATGTGATAATCACCAATGTGTAAAACCATTATCCCAGGCTGAGGAGGGATCTCCTCTCACTGTATCCAGATGTCACTGTCACTCCTAAGGCTACACAGAGCCATCGTTTTGTATTGTTTTTGCTCCGTTTTTTTGTAACGTCTTCACTATATTTGACAAATGACTCATAACAGGATCCAGGATAACAAAAAAAAAAAAAAAAGAATACAAAAATATAACGAGAAGACTCAGAGAACAGGAATTACAGCAGCAGCTTCCGTCATGGCAGCTGGAATGTGGAGAGAGATGAGTAATTGTGACTCTCTATACACTTTGCCCATGTTACCTGTTGGAACCTGCAGTCAGGATACAGATATCTGGGGCCGTGCTTACTGTATGTGCTGCCCAGGTTTATCGGAACTAGACGATTATGCCAGTGTTTTCGGATCAGGGTGCCTCCAGATGTTGCAAAACTACAACTGCCAGCATGTGTCCTGCATTGATCTGTATGAGCAGTCACACCATTGCTCATACAAGTCCCCTAGAGCAGTGTTTCCCAACCAGGTTGCCTCGCTGTTGCAAAATTAGAACTACCAGCAAGTGTCCTGCATTGATTTGTATGAGCAATCAAATGATTGCTCATACAGGTCCCGTGAGGCAGTGTTTTCCAAGCAGGGTGCCTCCAGCTGTTGCAAAACTACAACTCCAAGTATGTGCGCTGCATTGATCTGTATGAGCAATTAGACGGTTGCTCATACAAGTCCCCTAAGGCAATGTTTCCCAACTAGGGTGCCTCCAGCTGTTGCAAAACTACAACTTCCAGTATGTGTCCTGCATTGAACTATATTCAGACAGTTGCTCATACAAGTCCCCTAGGGCAGTGTTTCCCAACCAGGGCACCTCCAGCTGTTGCAAAATTACAACTTCCAGCATGTGTCCTGCATTGATCTATATTCAGACAGTTGCTCCTACAAGTCCCCTAGGGCAGTGTTTACCTACCAGGCGCCTCCAGCTGTAGCAAAACTACAACTCCCAGCATGTGTCCTGCATTGATCTGTATGAGCAATTAGACTGTTGCTCATAAAAGTCCCTGGGGGCAGTGTTTCCCTACCAGGGGGCCTCCAGCTGTTGCAAAACTACAACTTCCAGCATGTGTCCTGCATTGATCTATATTCAGAAGATTGCTCATACAAGTCCCCTAGGGCAGTATTTCCCAACCAGGGCGCCTCCAGCTGTTGCAAAACTACAACTCCTAGCATAAGTCCTGCATTGATCTGTATGAGCAATCAAACAATTGCTCATACAAGTCCCCTAGGGCAGTGTTTCCCAACCAGGGTGCCTCCAGCTGTTGCAAAACTACAACTCCCAGAATGTGTCCTGCATTGATCTGTATGAGCAATCAAAGGATTGCTCATACAATTCCCCTAGGGCAGTGTTTCCCAACCAGGGTGCCTCCAGCTGTTGCAAAACTACAACCCCCATCATGCCCGGACAGCCATTGGCTGTCCGGGCATGCTGGGAGTTGTAGTTTTGCATCAGCTGGAGGCACCCTGGTTGGGAAACACTGAATTATACTGGTGCAAGGGTTGAAAAACGATACGCCCGTACATGAACCGCCATGCACAATGTGGTTTGTAAATAGATTAGCGTTAAGTAAAGTCACAGCTGGCAAAACATTTCCTACGGCAAATAAAAAGCACACGTAAGTAGTTATAGTCCTTTACTTTGGCGCTTCGCAGACCAAGAAGCCTGAGAAGGTTAGGCCTGGGCGGTGACATGGATGGAGTTACAGCACATCGCATCTGCTCGCAACTTGCCATTATGTGACTTTGTGAGGCTTTGTTTCCAAAAATGCCCCCCCCCCCAAAAAAAAAATAAAACAGTCGGGGCATTTTTTGGGCTGACAATGCATGCTAGGAGTTGTATTTTTGCAAATGCTGGAGGCACCCTAGTTGGAAAACACTGGTATATGGGGGTCTCCTGACTCCTCCCTTGTTGGCAGATGTTATGAGAAACATGTTGGGATTTCAACTGCTGGATCCTTTTGTTTTTTAGGGGTTCTTATGCCCCATTTGGCCAACAGCTATGTTATTTGTATGACCAGATTAAATGGGCTCTGTCAGATTCAAAAACCTTTTATATGATGTACATCTTGGTAAAACATTAAACTTTCTAAAATACTTTATTAAAAAAAATGTTATCTTCTTTTTATAGAAATCAAGGCTTATAAAAGAAAGACCACTAGGGGTCCCCATACCATCCAGAACATAATCCTGTCCGGCTGCAGCATCATCTTTGTCCCAGCTGAAGCACAGGCTGGGACAAAGTACAGGAAGTGAGGACGGGACTAGCACTCCCCTGTGGTCACTCCTGTCCTATCAGACTGCAGCATGAAAACATAGAGGAAGGGGTTACAGAGCAGCCTGCAGTGATTGGATGAAGAGACCCAGCACAGCACGGCAGACTCAGGGAGGAAGTGAATGCATGGTGAGTGAGGGCTGGCTCAGTGCTTAGCTTGAACACGCCCCTTCCTGATCAGTGGATGTCAGAATGAGTGAGCAGCCGAACGGAGGGATTTGTGAGCCAAATACAGAAGCAAGACACATAAAAAAGACATGTAAACAATTGGCATGACCTAGTGAGTAACATATAGAAACATTATTCTTTTTGTGTGATATGACAGGTAAGCCTTAAAGGGGTACTCCAGTGGAAAACAATTATTATAATTTTTTAATCAACTGAAGCCAGAAAGTTAAACAGATTTGTAAATTACTTCTATATAAAAAATCTTAATCCTTCCAGTACTTATCTGCTGCTGAATGCTCCAGAGGAAGTTGTGTAGTTCTTTCCTTTCTGACCCAGTGCTCTCTGCTGACACCTCTGTCCATGTCAGGAATTGTCTAGAGCAGGAGCAAATCTTGATAGCAAACTTCTCCTGCTCTGGACAGTTCCTGACACGGACAGAGGTGTCAGCAGAGAGCACTGTGGTCAGACTGGAAAGAACTACACAACTTCCTCTGGAGCATACAGCAGCTTAGTACTGGAGAGATTAAGATTTTTAAATAGAAGTCATTTACAAATCTGTTTAACTTTCTGGCACCAGTTGATTAAAAAAAATTTGTTTTCCACCGGAGTACCCCTTTAAGATCATGAAACAGTTTATAGGCCTGAATCTCTAGACCAGAGTTAGCACTGGTGGTGGCGGCACGGACTCTCACCAATCACTGCAGCCACGAGTCTGATCTCCTTTTGCTGTCTCCATCTGGGCATTGGACACGTTGGCTCGGCCGCCATAGCTTGGACTGGATTTCCCCATCTTTATTCCTCTGGGCGATCCACGGCCCCTGGAAATGCTCCAAGTGGAAATGCCTGAACTTTATGCGCTTAGGAATATTTCGCAAAGAAAGAATTTATGAAATACGTTTCTTCAAGACGTCTAACAAGGCAAGGTGGTTGGACACCCAGGAAACAGATCTAAAATCTGCACTTCAGGGTCCCCCTTAAAGGGGTACTCCGGCCCTAAGACATCTTATCCCCTATCCAAAGGATAGGGGGATAAGATGTCTGACCGCGGGGGTCCCGCCGCTGGGGACCCCTTGCAATCTTGCATTCGGCACCCACCTCTTTGAGCTGCACGCTGCGCTGCCAGCGCAGCGTGCAGCTCAAAGAGGTGGGTGCCGATTGCAAGATTGCAGGGGTCCCCAGCGGCGGGACCCCCGCGGTCAGACATCTTATCCCCTTTCCTTTGGATAGGGCATAAGATGTCTTAGGGCCGGAGTACCCCTTTAATAGACAGAGAGGAGAGATGCATAAGAAGTGACCACCCCGGAGGACCAGCAGCACCCATGGGAATAGGCAGATCCACTTCACCACTTGCAGGCTACGTGATACAACCGCGACGCGACAGTCGAGAAAAATCCAAGTGCGTTAGATATTTAGTAGCAGATCACAAATTATAAGTAATCTTTCCAGTATTAAAGGGGTTAACCAGGAAATTTATATATCTATATATATATATATATATATATATATATATAAATCAACTCACTCCAGAAAGTTAAACAGATTTGTAAATTACTTCTATTAAAAAAATCTTAATCCTTTCAGTACTTATGAGCTTCTGAAGTTGAGTTGTTCTTTTCTTTCTAAGTGCTCTCTGATGACACGTGTCTCGGGAACCGCCCAGTTTAGAAGCAAATCCCCATAGCAAACCTCTTCTAAACTGGACGGTTCCCGAGACAAGCAGAGATGTCAGCAGAGAGCACTGTTGCCAAGACAGAAAACAACAACTCAACTTCAGCAGCTGATAATTATTGAAAGGATTAAGATTTTTTAATAGAAGTCATTTACAAGTCTGTTTAACTTTCTGGAACCAGTTGATATAAAAAAAAAAAAAAAAAAAGTTTTTTCCTGGAATACCCCTTTAAGTTAAATGTAAGTCAAGGGCGGCAGTGATTCATTTGTGACCCGTCAGCAAATATCTTTATTATGTAATCTTTTATATATACGTGTCTATTGGGCGTCCCAAATTCTGAATTAAAGTTGCGCAACTTTAATGCCACCACAGGTCGCATATTAATCACACACGCTTTAGCGCACTTCGGTGTTGCCGCACTTTCTTTGACTCTTCGGGGGCTGCGTCTTAGTAGTGACGCAACTTCACACGACAAGTTGGACATCTGATTTCGTTTTCTTTCACAAATAAAAAAAAAGGTCTAATTTTCACCTAAAATAAAATTCCCAAAAAAATTGAGGTCCTTGAGCCGTCCTCCTTGTCACGTAACTAGCAATTCAACATAATCATATTTAATTTGTGTGGTGTCGGGGGGGTGAGGTGCAGGGTAGATGTTATGGCCCAAGGGGCAGATGGTATTAACTCCAGGGCGTGGTTTAGCCTTAAAGGGGTACTCCGGTGGAAAACCTTTTTTTTTTTTTTTTTTTTTAATAAATCACCTGGTGCCAGAAAGTTAAACAAATTTGTAAATTACTTCTATTAAAAAAGCTTAATCCTTCCAGTACTTATCAGCTGCTGAATACTACAGAGGAAATTCTTTTCTTTTTGGAACGCAGAGCTCTCTGCTGACATCACGAGCACAGCGCTCTCTGCTGACATCTCTGTCCATTTTAGGAACTGTCCAGAGCAGCATATGTTTTCTATGGGGGTTTTCTCCTACTCTGGACAGTTCTTAAAATGGACAGAGATGTCAGCAGAGAGCACTGTGCTCATGATGTCAGCAGAGAGCTCTGTGTTCCAAAAAGAAAAGAATTTCCTCTGTAGTATTCAGCAGCTAATAAGTACTGGAAGGATTAAGATTTTTTTAATAGAAATAATTTACAAATCTGTTAAATTTTCTGGAGCCGGTTGATAAAAAAAAAAAATATATATACATATATTGTTTTCCACCGGAGTACCCCTTTAAGGCTATGCTCACACATACAGTATGTGCTGCAGATTTGATGTGGGTAAATCAATGATAGCATCTGCAGCATTAAAGGGGTACTCCACTGGAAAATATTTTTTTTTATTTATTTTTTTATGAACTGGTGCCAGAAAGTTAAACAGATTTGTAAATTGCTTCTATTAAAAAATCTTAATCCTTCCATTTCATTTCAGCTGCTGTAATGACCCACAGGAAGTTCTTTTTCTTTTTGAGTTTCCTTTCAGCCTGACCACAGTGCTCTCTGCTGACACCTCTGTCCATTTTAGGAACTGTCCAGAGTAGGAGCAAATCCCCATTGCAAACCTCTCCTGCTCTGGACAGTTCCTAAAATGGATAGAGGTGTCAGCAGAGAGCACTGTGGTCAGACAGAAAAGAAACTCAAAAAGTAAAGAACTTCCTGTGGATCATAACAGCAGCTGATAAGTACTGGAAGGATTAAGATTTTTTTTTTTTTTTAATAGAAGTAATTTACAAATCTGTTTAACTTTCTGGCACCAGATGATTTAACAAAAAAATAAATAATGTTTTCCAGTGGAATACATACAGTATATGCATGTGCATGTGAACATACCCTATGGCAGTGTTTCCCAATCAGGGTGCCCCCAGCTGTTGCAAAACTACAATTCCCAGCATGCCCGGACAGCCAACGGCTGTCCGGGCATGCTGGGAGTTGTAGTTTTGCAACAGCTGGAGGCACCTTGGTTGAGAAACACTTCTCTATGCTATAGAAATGTGTATATATATATATATATATATATATATATATATATATATATATGCATAAGACTAGTGAGCTGGACACGGACTCTACCATCACCTCCTAGGTGCGCCAATCCCATAGGTGAGACATACTATAGCGACTCCCATACAAACAGCCTTTCCCCACTATACATCTGTATTACATCAGATACCGGAGAAAGCGCGCTCAGCAGGAACACGAGGAAGTTCGCCTGGGGTGAGTAAATATCTGCACACCCATCATTCACGATTATAGGACCTGAGGGGAAAGCGCTCTGCACGCACCTAAAACGCTTCCTCCTCTCTGCAGACTTTTTTTTTTTTTTACCACGTGCTCTGTTTCATAGAGGAGGACACCAGGGTAAATATTTGTCGCTGAAATTTCCGTGACTGAAAATCCGTTCCATTCGTCTGCCTGGGAGTTATATTTCAGGTGACTAGGACAGTGGGAAAAATTTATTTGCGCGTGAATTCCAAGCTAAATCTTCAAATACACACATATTTTGTAAAACCGCCCTCAAAGGGAATTTATTAACTGGCGCACATCTGCAAAATTGCGCCGTAATGATGTCATGTTGCGCTATTCTAATCAGAGATTCATCAAAACCTGTCCGGAGGAAAAGTTGCTGAGTTGCCCATAGCAACCAATCAGATCGCTTCTTTCATTTTTCAGAGGCCTTTTCAGAAATGAAAGTAGCGATCTGATTGGTTGCTATGGGCAACTGGGCAACTTTTCCTCTAGACAGGTTTTGATAAATCTCCCCCTATATCACCATATGGCAGCACATATAGGGGGAGATTTATCAAAACCTGTCCAGAGGAAAAGTTGCTGAGTTGCCCATAGCAACCAATCAAATCGCTGCTTTCATTTTTGAAAAGGCCTCTGAAAAATGAAAGAAGCGATCTGATTGGTTGCTATGGGCAACTTTTCCTCTAGACAGGTTTTGATGAATCTCCCCCCATTGACTTCAATGGAAGCTGTGGATCTATGTATACATTGAGCTCCCCCTAGTGGTGGCTGCAGTCTGCAGAATTTTTTTTTACTGTTGTTTACCGTTTTTACTCTACGGCTGAGTTTAGGAAAAGCAGGAGGTTTGGAGCTGTGTTTTGGACAAATGGGGTTTTGAATATTATAAAGATGTTTTATGAAATGGGGTGGAGAATTTTTGCCCTATACACAGTCCTGGGCCCCCACTTACCATGTGGGATTTATAATAATGATTTCTTCTTACATGACAGTAGGGCTCCCGGTCCTCCCATACGTCATTCCTGGGTACAACTGCTACCTTAAAGGGGTACTCCGGTGGAAAACTTTATTTATTTTTTTTTTAAATGAACTGGTGCCAGAAAGTTAAACAGATTTGTAAATGACTTCTCTTAAAAAAATCTTAATCCTTTCAGTACTTTTTAGCACCTGTTTACTACAGAGGAAAATCTTTTTTTTTTTTGTCTTGTCCACAGTGCTCTCTGCTGACACCTGTTGCCCGTATCAGGAACTGTCCAGAGCAGGAGAAAATCCTCATAGCAAACCTATGCTGCTCTGGACAGTTCCTGACACGTACTGAGCTGTCAGCAGAGAGCACTGTGGACAAGACAAAAAAGAAATTCAAAAAGAAAAGAATTTCCTCTGTAGCATACAGCTGCTAAAAAGTACTGGAAGGGTAGAGATTTTTTAATAGAAGTCATTTACAAATCTGTTTAACTTTCTGGCACCAGTTGATTAAAATAAAAAAAAATAAAAAAAAGTTTTCCTCCAGAGTACCCATTTAACACCCCCAATAGCAGTGGTCTTAAACTTGCGGACCTTCAGATGTTGCAAAACTACAACTCCCAGCATGCCCGGACAGCCGTTGGCTGTCCGGGCATGCTGGGAGTTGTAGTTTTGCAACATCTGGAGGTCCGCAGGCTGAAGACCACTGCCCTATAGCCTAGATCTCAAGCGGACCTCCATCTGTTGCATGCTGGGAGTTGTAGTTTTGTATGTCAGAGCATGCTGAGAGTTGTAGTTTTGCAATATCTGGAGGTCCGCAGGCTGAAGACCACTGCCCTATAGCCTAGATCTCAAGTGGACCTCCATCTGTTGCATGCTGGGAGTTGTAGTTTTGTATGTCAGAGCATGCTGAGAGTTGTAGTTTTGCAATATCTGGAGGTCCGCAGGCTGAAGACCACTGCCCTATAGCCTAGATCTCAAGTGGACCTCCATCTGTTGCATGTTGGGAGTTGTAGTTTTGTATGTCCAAGCATGCTGGGAGTTGTAGTTTTGCAACAGCTGGAGACACACTGTTTAGAAAACACTGCCATAAATGTCCTCCATCTTCCAAGCTGGTTTAGCCGGTACACCTTTTGTTTCGTTCACCTCATAAAAGCGGATATTGTGCGGTAGGTTTGACGACTCTTTTTAGTCGTCTTTCAGACGCCTTGTTTGAAGTCTGACCATCACTTTAGAGAGTGTCGCTTTAGTCAAGGCTTCTTTAAAAGAAAGGAAGTCACAACATCTTGGACATATGGGCTCAAACAAGATGTCAGGAAACTGTAATGGTCTCCTCAGAGCAGCAGGGAGGACGCCTCAGACGCCTCAGACACCTCAGACGCCTCAGACACCTCAGACGCCTCAGACACCTCAGACACCTCAGACGCCTCAGACACCTCGTCCTTATACACAAGGTTTTATGTACATTGTCAACTATGTGCGAAAACCAGGAGCAGCTGCGACCACATCTCTGGCCTCCGGGTATCTCCAGAATGTGGTCACCACTACAAAGGACCACGGGCCGGGGCCAGGAACATTACAATAGTTGATACGTCATAGATATTGGGGGGGCTCTGGACCCATTGGACCACCCCAGAGTACTCAGTAAGCTTAAAGGGGTACTACCGTGGAAAAAAATTTAGAATATAACGAATATGCGAATATTCGCGAATATATGACGAATATTCGTCCATATATTCGCGAATATTCGCGAATTCGAATATGGCCTATGCCGCTCAACACTACGAACAACTATCTCCCCAAATCCATCTAAGCACATGACCAATCTCCTCTGGTAGCGGCTTATCTCTTCAAGATCAAGAGTTGAAATCCGGTATGCCCGATCTTTTTCTCCCCCGACATATTCCTTCAGAAAAGAGTAGTAAGGCCACCAAACACATCAGACCATCGGTTGGTGCAGTGCCATATTTTGTGTTTTGCCATGGACACATTCAAAATATGCCACCACACCGGTCCTGCTGGAAAGGGTATTCCAGTAGAAAACATTTTTTTTTCATATCAACTGGCTCCAGAAAGTTAAACAGATTTGTAAATCACTTCTATTAAATAATCTTAATCCTTCCAGTACTTATCAGCAGCTGTATGCTCCAGAGTAAGTTGTGTAGCTCTTTCCAGTCTGACCACAGTGCTCTCTGCTGCCACCTCTAACTGCGTCAGGAACTGTCCGGAGCAGGAGAGGCTTGCAGTGGGGATTTGCTTCAACTCTGGACAGTTCCTGACACGGACAGAGGTGTCAGCAGAGAGCACTGTAGTCTGACTGGAAAGAACTACACAACTTCCTCTGGAGCATTCAGCAGCTGATAAGTACAGGAAGGATTAAGATGTTTTAATAGAAGTGATTTACAAATCTGTTTAACTTTCTGGAGCCAGTTGATATGAAAAAAAAGTGTTTTCTACTGGAATACCCTTTCCAGCAGGACCGGTGTGGTGGCATATTTTGAATGTGTCCATGGCAAAACACAAAATATGGCACTGCACCAACCGATGGTCTGATGTGTTTGGTGGCCTTACTACTCTTTTCTGAAGGAATATGTCGGGGGGAGAAAAAGATCGGGCATACCGGATTTCAACTTTTGATCTTGAAGAGAAAAGCCGCTACCAGAGGAGATTGGTCATGTGCTTAGATGGATTTGGGGAGATAGTTGTTCGGCCTATGTATAGGGAAGCCAAAGGTCTACATATCCTTACAAGTTGGCCAAATGCTGTGCACATATGTTTTGGTTTTTCTATAAAGTGGTACTCCAGAGGGGAAAAAATGTTTTCAAATCAACTGGCACCAGAAAGTTAACAGATTTGCAAGTAAACATATTTGCAAATTACTTTTATTACAAAATGTTAATCCTTCCAGTACTTATCAGCTGCTGTATGCTCCGGAGGAAGCTGTGTAGTTATTTCCAGTCTGACCACAGTGCTCTCTACTGCCACCTCTGTCCATGTCAAGAACTGTCCAGAGCAGGTGCAAATCCCCATATCTAAACCTCTTCTGCTCCTGACACAGACAGAGGTGGCAGCAAAGAGCACTGTGGTCAGACTGGAAAGAACTACACAACTTCCTGTGGAGGATGCAGCAGCTGATAAGTACTGGAAGTTGATTTGGAAACATATTTTTTTCCTCTGGAGTACCCCTTTAATCATTCTTTCTTGTCATCGAGTCTTCTGATTACAGTACATCCATAGACTATAATGGAGCCTATAGACTGATTACAGTACATCTATAGACTATAATGGAGCCTATAGACTGATTACAGTACATCCATAGACTATAATGGGGCCTATAGACTGATTACAGTACATCCATAGACTATAATGGAGCCTATAGACTGATTACAGTACATCCATAGACTATAATGGAGCCTATAGACTGATTACAGTACATCCATAGACTATAATGGAGCCTATAGACTGATTACAGTACATCCATAGACTATAATGGGGCCCATAGACTGATTACAGTACATCCATAGACTATAATGGGGCCCATAGATTGATTACAGTACATCCATAGACTATAATGGATAATATAGACTGATTACAGTACATCCATAGACTATAATGGAGCCTATAGACTGATTACAGTACATCCATAGACTATAATGGAGCCTATAGACTGATTACAGTACATCCATAGACTATAATGGAGCCTATAGACTGATTACAGTATATCCATAGACTATAATGGGGCCTATAGACTGATTACAGTACATCCATAGACTATAATGGAGCCTATAGACTGATTACAGTACATCCATAGACAATAACGGAGCCCATAGACTGATTACAGTATATCTACAGACTATAATGGGGCCTATAGACTGATTACAGTATATCCATAGACTATAATGGAGCCTAAAGACTGATTATAGTACATCCATAGACTATAATGGGGCCCGTAGACTGATTACAGTATATCCATAGACTATAATGGATCCTATAGACTGATTACAGTACATCCATAGAATATAATGGGGCCCGTAGACTGATTACAATACATCCATAGACTATAATGGAGCCTATAGACTGATTACAGTACATCCATAGACTATAATGGAGCCTATAGACTGATTACAGTACATCCATAGACTATAATGGAGCCTATAGACTGATTACAGTACATCCATAGACTATAATGGATAATATAGACTGATTATAGTACATCCATAGACTATAATGGATCGTATAGACTGATTACAGTACATCCATAGACTATAATGGAGCCTATAGACTGATTACAGTACATCCATAGACTATAATGGATCCTATAGACTGATTACAGTACATCCATAGACTATAATGGTGCCTATAGACTGATTACAGTACATCCATAGACTATAATGGATCCTATAGACTGATTACAGTACATCTATAGACTATAATGGAGCCTATAAACTGATTACAGTACATCCATAGACTATAATGGATCCCATAGACTGATTACAGTACATCCATAGACTATAATGGATAATATAGACAGATTACAGTACATCCATAGACTATAATGGAGCCTATACACTGATTACAGTACATCCATAGACTATAATGGGGCCTATAGACTGATTACAGTATATCCATAGACTACAATGGGGCCTATAGACTGATTACAGTACATCCATAGACTATAATGGAGCCTATAGACTGATTACAGTACATCTATAGACTATAATGGATCCTATAGACTGATTACAGTACATCCATAGACTATAATGGAGCCTATAGACTGATTACAGTACATCCATAGACTATAATGGGGCCCATAGACTGATTACAGTACATCCATAGACTATAATGGAGCCTTTAGACTGATTAAAGTACATCCATAGACTATAATGGGGCCTATAGACTGATTACAGTACATCCATAGACTATAATGGTGCCTATAGACTGATTACAGTATATCCATAGACTATAATGGGGCCTATAGACTGATTACAGTACATCCATAGACTATAATGGAGCCTATAGACTGATTAAAGTACATCCATAGACTATAATGGGGCCTATAGACTGATTACAGTACATCCATAGACTATAATGGTGCCTATAGACTGATTACAGTACATCCATAGACTATAATGGGGCCTATAGACTGATTACAGTACATCCATATACTATAATGGAGCCTATAGACTGATTACAGTACATCCATAGACTATAATGGGGCCCGCAGACTGATTACAGTACATCCATAGACTATAATGGAGCCTATAGACTGATTACAGTACATCCATAGACTATAATGGAGCCTATAGACTGATTATAGTACATCCATAGACTATAATGGAGCCTATAGACTGATTACAGTACATCCATAGACTATAATGGAGCATATAGACTGATTACAGTATATCCATAGACTATAATGGTGCCTATAGACTGATTACAGTACATTCATAGACTATAATGGTGCCTATAGACTGATTACAGTACATCCATAGACTATAATGGAGCCTAAAGACTGATTATAGTACATCCATAGACTATAATGGGGCCTATAGACTGATTACAGTATATCCATAGACTATAATGGGGCCTATAGACTGATTACAGTACATCCATAGACTATAATGGAGCCTATAGACTGATTACAGTACATCTATAGACTATAATGGATCCTATAGACTGATTACAGTACATCCATAGACTATAATGGAGCCTATAGACTGATTACAGTACATCCATAGACTATAATGGAGCCTATAGACTGATTACAGTACATCCATAGACTATAATGGAGCCTATAGACTGATAACAGTACATCCAAAGACTATAATGGAGCCTATAGACTTATTACAGTACATCCATAGACTATAATGGAGCCTATAGACTGATTACAGTACATCCATAGACTATAATGGATCCTTTAGACTGATTACAGTACATCCATAGACTATAATGGAGCCTATAGACTGATTACAGTACATCCATAGACTATAATGGAGCCTATAGATTGATTAAAGTACATCCATAGACTATAATGGGGCCTATAGACTGATTACAGTACATCCATAGACTATAATGGTGCCTATAGACTGATTACAGTACATCCATAGACTATAATGGTGCCTATAGACTGATTAAAGTATATCCATAAACTATAATTGAGCCTATAGACTGATTACAGTACATCCATATACTATAATGGAGCCTATAGACTGATTACAGTACATCCATAGACTATAATGGGGCCCATAGACTGATTACAGTACATCCATAGACTATAATGGGACCCATAGATTGATTACAGTACATCCATAGACTATAATGGGGCCCATAGATTGATTACAGTACATCCATAGACTATAATGGGGCCCAAAGACTGATTACAGTACATCCGTAGACTATAATGGGGCCCATAGATTGATTACAGTACATCCATAGACAATAATGGAGCCTATAGACTGATTACAGTACATCCATAGACTATAATGGTGCCTATAGACTGATTACAGTACATCCATAGACTATAATGGTGCCTATAGACTGATTACAGTACATCTATAGACTATAATGGGGCCTATAGACTGATTACAGTACATCCATAGACTATAATGGTGCCTATAGACTGATTACAGTACATCCATAGACTATAATGGAGCCTATAGACTGATTACAGTACATCCATAGACTATAATGGTGCCTATAGACTGATTACAGTACATCCATAGACTATAATGGAGCCTATAGACTGATTACAGTACATCCATAGACTATAATGGGGCCTATAGACTGATTACAGTACATCCATAGACTATAATGGTGCCTATAGACTGATTACAGTACATCCATAGACTATAATGGAGCCTATAGACTGATTACAGTACATCCATAGACTATAATGGGGCCTATAGACTGATTACAGTACATCCATAGACTATAATGGGGCCTATAGACTGATTACAGTACATCCATAGACTATAATGGAGCCTATAGACTGATTACAGTACATCTATAGACTATAATGGAGCCTATAGACTGATTACAGTACATCCATAGACTATAATGGAGCCTATAGACTGATTACAGTACATCCATAGACTATAATGGGGCCCATAGACTGATTACAGTACATCCATAGACTATAATGGGGCCCATAGATTGATTACAGTACATCCATAGACTATAATGGATAATATAGACTGATTACAGTACATCCATAGACTATAATGGAGCCTATAGACTGATTACAGTACATCCATAGACTATAATGGAGCCTATAGACTGATTACAGTACATCCATAGACTATAATGGAGCCTATAGACTGATTACAGTATATCCATAGACTATAATGGGGCCTATAGACTGATTACAGTACATCCATAGACTATAATGGAGCCTATAGACTGATTACAGTACATCCATAGACAATAACGGAGCCCATAGACTGATTACAGTACATCCATAGACTATAATGGAGCCTATAGACTGATTACAGTACATCCATAGACTATAATGGGGCCTATAGACTGATTACAGTACATCCATAGACTATAATGGGGCCTATAGACTGATTACAGTACATCCATAGACTATAATGGAGCCTATAGACTGATTACAGTATATCCATAGACTATAATGGGGCCTATAGACTGATTACAGTACATCCATAGACTATAATGGAGCCTATAGACTGATTACAGTACATCCATAGACAATAACGGAGCCCATAGACTGATTACAGTACATCCATAGACTATAATGGAGCCTATAGACTGATTACAGTACATCCATAGACTATAATGGGGCCTATAGACTGATTACAGTACATCCATAGACTATAATGGGGCCTATAGACTGATTACAGTACATCTATAGACTATAATGGGGCCCATCAGTTGGATGCCGCCGGTGCTTTGTACCTCACCCATCTATAACTAAGAATTATAGGGGGTCTCGTCTCTGCACTGAGACCCCAACCGATCTTAACTTTTGACATTCCTGTGCAACATGACAAAAGTAAATTTTTGTTACGGTAACACTTTCAGGTCCAGAATACGGATGTGCGGTCACATAGAGAAGTAATTGAAAGGAAAAAACTATTTCTGTGGAAAACGAAGAAAAAAAAACCTGCAGCAGTCACACATTTTTTTTAATGAGATTTTTTTTTTTTCACTTTTCACTCTCCCATTCACTACAGAGTGGAGGAAACTTCCAGAAGCCGCCCTCTGCCTCATTTTTGTTCTTCTTTTCCATTTAGTTCACATTCTGGTCGTATGAGAGTAAAACCTATCACGAGGAGAAGTCGGCGACATCATGTGACCATCTACGTACAAACCCTCATTGCACAAGACATCAGTGAACTTTGGGTGACAAAAAGTAAAAAATAGGCAAAAAACAGAAGCTGAGCCGTGATTTGGTCACCAGGATATACAGTCGTGTATATTTCTAATTTATGATTCATTCTGTAACGTTCATACAGTAAAATTTATTTCATGTAAAAAATAAAAAAAAACATGGCCGCTTTCTTCAAGACACAGCGCCACCCCTGTTCATAGGTTGTATGTGGAATTGCAGCTCAGCCCTATTCAAATCAATGGAGCCGAGCTGCAATGCCAAATACAATCTGTGATCAAGTGGGGGCACTGTTTCTGGAGGAAAGCAGCCATGTTATTCTTATCCCTTTGCTGAACCTGACAGGGATATTAGGCCGATTTCACATTAGCATAATGTGGGGGCATTTTTTAGGGGTCCGGCCTAACTACGGGGTCGATGTGATGACCTGATCTGTCAACCGGGATTTGAGACCGTAATAGGTTGGTATGAAACCGGTGCAAGGGAAACATGAAGCAATTGTCCATAGCAACAAAGCTATTCAAAAGTGAAAATGAAAGGAGGACTTTTTTTGGTTGCTACGGGCAACTGGTCCACTACCACAGTTCTGATAAATCTCCTTTGGGGGTTGGTCCATTGGGTGTAGAGCCCCCCAGCATCTATGGGGTATCAACTATTTTAAAAGCTGGGTTCACACCACGTTTTTGCAATACAGTTTCCGTATACATTTTCAATTTGAAAACCGTACGGAACTGTATTGAAAACCGTATGCGTTGACTCTCCATTGAAAACCGTATGCCAAACCATGCATCAGGTTCTGTCCGTTTGGCATCTTATACGGTTTTGTCCGGTTTTTTCCCGTACCCAAAACTGTTGCCAACCACGGTTTTTGGTCCGGGTGAAAAACCGTATTAAACCGTATACATTTTATTTTACATGGGAGTCAATGGGAACCGCAGAGAACTGTATGTGCGTACGGTTCCATCCGGTTTGCACCATACGGTTTTTGACTTTGCACAATATTTTTTTCTTGGAATTTCAATCAAACAAGTGAAACTTTATTCATAATGGAGTGAAAAGTTAAAGGAGGAGATCTGTAGTGCTCTGAACTTTATCCCCTATCCGAAGGATAGGGAATAAGTTTTAGATCGCGGGGGGTTCAAGCGCTGGGGCCCCCCGCGATCTCCTGTACGGGGCCGCGACAATGTACAGGAAAAGGGACGTTCCGTCCCCGCATGAGGCGGCAGCCGGCCCACCCCTCCATGAATCCCATAGAGATACATGGAGGGGGCGTGCCGACTGCTGCGTCATGTGGGGATGGAACGCCCTCTTTTCTGTACATTGCCACAACCCCGTACAGAAGATCGCGGGGGGCCCCAGCGCTTGGACCCTCCGCGATCTAAAACGTATCCTCTATCCAAAGGATCTCCTTTAAACGTTTACGTTTTTTTTTTCTTAAAACACGGATGCAACCGGACATCCTTTTTCAAACCGTATATGGATTAAAATTTGCACACACGTTTTGATACAGTTTAGTGAAGCCCCCAGTCAAAGATATCACAAAACTACAACTCCCAGCATGCCCGGACAGCCACAGGCTGTCCGGGCATGCTGGGAGTTGTAGTTTATCAATAGCAAGAGGCACCCTGGTAAGGAAACACTGCCTTAAGGTGCGTTCACACTACGGAAATCCTGCGGAACTCCGCGAACGGAATTCCGTGGTGTGAACGTAACATTAGTGTGAATGCGAGACCCGTTCACACTACGGAATTTCAGCGGCGGACAATTCCGCCGCTGAAATTGTTCCGCGCAATTAAAGGACATGTTCATTCTTTGCGCGGATTCCGCGAGCACTGCATAGCCGGCAATGGTGACGGATCAGTGCCCCGCGGCCCTAGCGCCGAAGTATTCTCGGTGGAGGCCACCAGGCGGAGCGAGCGGAGATTCCGAAGTGTGAACGCACCCTTAGAGTTTCCATGTAACAGTGGTATTTCAAACTGCTATTCTCCAGCTGTTCCAACACTACAACTCCCAGCATGCTCTGACACAGGCTGTCTGGGCGTGCTGGAAGTTGTAGTTTTGCAGTAGCCAGAGGCACTCTGGTTGCGAAATACTGCCTTAGGGGTTGGCTATAACAGGGGGTCTTCAAACTGCTTTTCCCCAGCTGTGGCGACATTACAACTCCCAGCATGCTCTGCCACAGGCTGTCCGGGCATGCTGGGAGTTGTAGTTTTGAATAGCAGAATGAAATGTTCCTGGCCCCGGTCCGTGGCCCTTCTTTGTAGTGGGGGGGCCCCGTTCTGGAGATCCTCAAAGGCTGGAGATATGGTCACAGCTGCTTCTGGTTTTCACACATAGTTGACAACACAAATAAAGACTACAACTGCCAGCATGCCCGTATGACCTGA
This sequence comes from Hyla sarda, assembly GCF_029499605.1. NCBI lineage: Eukaryota > Metazoa > Chordata > Amphibia > Anura > Hylidae > Hyla > Hyla sarda. The sequence goes on from NW_026609348.1 coordinate 27,893, forward strand.
AAACCATAAGGCAGTGTTTCCCAATCAAGGCGCCTCCAGCTATTGCAAAACTACAACTCCCAGCATGGGAAGAGCCTTCGGAAGAGCATGCTGGGAGTTGTAGTGTCACAACAGCTGGAGAACATCAGTTTAAAGACCCCCCTGTTATAGGAAACCCTAAGGCTCTGTCTCCCAACCAGTGTGCCTACTGCTATAGCAAGACTACAACTCCCAGCATGCCCTGGCAGTCTGCGACAGCGCATGCTGGGAGTTGTAATGTCGCAACAGCTGAAGAACAGCAGTTTAAAGACCCCCTGTTATATGGAAACCATAGGGCAGTGTTTCCCAACCAGGATGCCTTCTGCTATTGCAAAACTACAACTCCCAGCATGCCCGGACAGCCTGCGGCAGAGCATGCTGGGAGTTGTAATGTCGCCACAGCAGTTTGAAGACCCCCTGTTACAGCCAACTCCTAAGGCAGTGTTTCCTTAACAGGGTGCCTCTTGCTATAGACAAACTACAACTCCCAGCATGCCCGGACAGCCTTAGGCTGTCCGAGCATGCTGGGAGTTGTAGTTTTGAGATATCTTTGACTGGGGGCTTGTTCACACAGCAAAATTACGAGGCTGAAAATCTGCAAAGCATCTGTGTCTGAAATCCACTAATTTTTAATGCAAATTTTGATATGCGCCGATTTCTTTTTTTTTTGGCAGGAGGAAATCTGCGGCAACTTCAAGGCGGAAACGCATAAATAAGCGATGCGTTCCTTACTGTTCTCATTACGGTTTTGGGGACGAAAAAAAAAAACACAGGCAGATTTTTCAGCATCGCGCGAAGACCCACTTAAAGTGAGACGGATATCGGAATCGTATGCTGAAATCGGCGCGTTATACCCCTATAACCGATATTGGTATCACCCAGCATGGTCATAGAGTCCATGTTGGCTGATACCAATATCAGTTATAGGGGACAAAATACAATCTTCAAAAAATTTTCCACGGTTTACGCAAAAGAGGAGAAAATCGTGTGTTCTAAAAAGCAGGAAGAAGGAATAAAGGAGAGAGTGAGTGTGAGTGTGGGTGGGAGTGGAGGCTGGCCCTGGGGAGGAGGAGGTGCTCCACACTTGGCCCCATCCTAATCCTCGCCGTCCCAAACTCCAGAAGACGTCCTACTCCAGTCTAAGCAAAACTTTATTCCAAAAAAAAAAACGACTGCCCTGAGACGAGAGAGAGAAAAGAGGGTGCCACGTAAAGACGGTAAGGCTGTGCCCCTTTATGTACCAACAATATGGACATTATAGGGTCTTGTTATGGGGGGAGATGGATAACATCTGGAATTGCCTTATAAAGTCTATGGGAATGCAGCTCAGTCAACAGAGAGAGGGGGGGGGGTGGGTCACAAACTTTTTCCATCTCATGCAAACTATGTGCATTTTTTTTCATCATTTTCTGGGAGGACCCTTGTTATGGAACAAAAAGGATATGGTCGCAATTTTTTTTTTATTTTTTATTTTTTAATATTTTTTTCTACAGAATTTTTTTTTATATTTATTTATTAGTTTTTTTTATGGATTTGTATCCCAGAAATTTTTTTTTTAATTCTGTAAATAAATAAATAAAAACGCGTCAGGAGGACCATCAAATCCTGCATCCTGGGTATCCGCGATTGTTGATGCATCAGCTTTCGCAGAACGAGACGGCGGCGTATGCAGGGGAGCTAAAAAAAAATTTTTAGGGAGCAAAATTTTACATTTTTTTTTAGACATTTTAAGTGGTTATTTATACAGGTTCAACTTTATTCTGCACACTGTAAACCTCCAGAGGTTGCAAAACTACAACTCCCAGCACGCCCGGACAGCCGTTGGCTGTCCGGGCATGCTGGGAGTTGTAGTTTTGCAACCTCCGGAGGTCCACGGTTTATATAATTGTATCCAATAAAGTTTATTTACACAACCCCAGAGAACCCCGTTCAAAGGAAACGCGTGCGCCCCACCAGGAATTTCGTGTCTCATTGCATGAATCACTGGAGAAAAATGTTTATTTTTCTCTGCAAATATTTGGATAATTTTGACTTTTTCGTATCATTCTCTGTTTGAACCTTTTTTTTTTTTTTTTTTTTTTATTATTATTTAATTTAATCATTATTATTATTATTTATTTTTATTTTTTATTTTTTTAAAGCAGTTACTTACTTTTTCCAAAAAAGGAAAATTTTCCGCCGGCAGGAAGGGGGAAAGGTGCCACTGCGAAAATTGTTTGTAATTTTTGTAAAACTTTTTCGAAATTTGTAATTCTAAAATTCTTGTAATCTTAGGGGTGGTGGTGGGGGGGGGGGGAGCAACATTGAGTAACAAAGGATGCATTTAAGGCAGCGTGGCTGGGGGGGGCTTGATACCTGCGGGGAGAGAATGTGGGGGGGCTGATACTTCTGCGAAGGGGGAGGGGTAAGGCGGTGATGGTTATTCTTCATGGCACATGGTGATTGGCGCATCTGGTTTACATACCAATGGGCCATATGGTAGATCTGGTGCCAGGTCCTCAGCTGGGACAAGGCGTTTCGCTCAGATTTGCAACATTTTCTAAAAATGTATCAATCCGAATATTCTGCAGATCTATAAGCTTTCGAGTCGTTTAGAATTGTATTTACTAAATAGTTCACTTGTATCTGTTCCTGGGAAAGCTGGGTGGCTAGCAATACGGTTACAACTTCCTTAATGGTTACCACCCGACGTAACTAGAATATCCGACTGAAAATGTATTCAGTTGTGCGGTAATGCTGGGGATGTATCACTGCATAACTTCGCAGATTTGCCATTTAGGGTGCTAGAAAAGCTGGGTGACTACCATATTGATTGCCCCGAGCTCTGCAATAAATAAATAAATTAATTAATACATAAATAAATAAAAGTAGCTTTAAAAAAAAAAATAAAGGATGAATCAAGGTCTTATATTTACAAGGTTTGCAGTTCAGAGGCTTGGGAAAGCTGGGTGACCACTATATAGTTACTGCCCAGCTTTCCAAGAAGCCGATATATGGTTGAAAAAGTAAAAAGAGAACAAGACAAGGTCTTATATTTATTATCCACTTTATAACTAGGTAGGGTTGCCATTCAGGAGTCTGGGAAAGCTTTGTTACCACCACAGTAACTGTCCCATAGCTGTTCCACAAGTGTATATAAGAGCAGGATTAAGATCTTATATTGACCAGCCACGTCATAACAAGGCATGGTTGCTATTGAGGGACCTAGGAAAGCTGGGTGACCACCATATTAATTGTTCCTTAGCTTTACAATAAATGTATATAATGAATAGAAGCTTACAATTTTTTTTATGATTTACTAGCCACTGCATTACTTAGGCAGGTTTGCCTTTCAGAGGCCTGGGAAAGCTGGGTGGCCACTATACATTTATTGCCTAGCTTTTCAGGAAGTGCATATATTGTTGAAAAATAAATAAATAAGGCAAGGTTTAGTATTGACTATCCACTTTATTAACTAGGCAGAATTCCATTTAGGAGTCTGGGAAAGCTGAGTTTCCAATACAGTAACTGTCCCCTTAGGTTTCCCACACATAGAAGCAGGATCAAGGTCTTATATTAACGAGCCACTGCATAACTAGGCATGGTTGCCATTCAGGGACCTAGGTAAGCTGGATGACTACTATATATTAATTGCCCCAAACTTTAAAATAAATTTATATAGCAGAATGTAGAAAACGCTAAAATTTTATTTTCCAACCATTGGCATAACTTAGGCAGGTTTGCCTTTCAGAGGCTTGGGAAAGCTGGGTGACCAACATCCGATTACCCCCCAGCATTTTAAGAAGCGGATTGATTGTAGAAAAGCTTGAAGAAAGAAAGAAAAAAAGAATAAGGCTAGGTCATATATTGATTAGCCACCACCTAACTGGGCAGGGTTGCCATTCAGGAGTCTGGGAAAGCTAAGTTGCCACTATATTAAATGTATATTAATATTATAAATGTATATACTGTAGGAAAAGTAATAGAGGATGAATCAAGGTGTTATATTGCTAACTTTACTGGTATCTGCAGAACAAAGCACAGTTGCTATTCAGGAGTCTGGGAAAGCTGAGTTACCACCAAACACAATTGCCTTAGCTTCCCAATAAATGTATATAAAGTAAAAGAAGTAAAAAAAGAATAACACAAGGTCTTGTATCTGCATAACTAGGCAGGTTTGCCATTCAGGAGTCTGTGAAAGCTGGGTGACCAGCATAGTAATTATTCCTTGACTTTCCAAAAATTGGATATAACTTAGAACCACCTATAAGAGAATGAAACAAAGGAGCTTATATCTACTGCCATCTACATAACTAGGTAGATTGCCATTCAGAAGTCTGGGAGAGTTGAGGCAGGTTTTGACTCACATTTCTATGTGCATCATTTCGCGCGAGACAGGAGCGGTAATTTTGTGGGGGTAGTATTTTAGTCATTAGGCGTGTTCCCTATTTATTGTTGCGTCCAGAATCGGTTGCTGGGGAGACGCTGAACTATTTATAACTCGGTAATCGTGAAGTCTTATGGAATCCGGTGAAGTTGTCTCCGAACAGACATTTAGGCAGCGCAGATTGGCCAGTACGGCGCATGCGGACAGAATACACGTGAATGTTCACACATGCAGATACTCTGGAGATTTGCTGCAGATCTCTTATGGATTTACTGCAGATCTCTTATGGATTCGCTGCAGATCTCTTATGGAGTTACTGCAGATCTCTTATGGAGTCGCTGCAGATCTCTTATGGATTTGCTGCAGATCTCAAGTAAATTTGCTGCAGATCTCATATGGATTCGCTGCAGATCTCTTATGAATTTGCTGCAGATCTCTATGGATTTTACTGCAGATCTCTTATGGATTTGCTGCAGATCTCTTGAGAATTTGCTGCAGATCTCTTGTGAATTTGCTGCAGATCTCTTATGGATTTGCTGCAGATCTCTTTATGTATTCGCTGCAGATCTCAGATGAATTTGCTGCAGATCTCTTATGGATTTACTGCAGATCTCTTATGGATTTGCTGCAGATCTCTATGGATTTGCTGCCGATATTTTGATTCGCTGCGATCTCTTATGGATCTTGCTGCAGATCTCTTATGTATTCGCTGCAGATCTCTTATGGATTTACTGCAGATCTCTTATGGATTTGCTGCCGATCTCTTATGGATTGGCTGCCGATCTCTATGGATTGCTGCAGATCTCAGATGGAATTTGCTGCAGATCTCTTATGGATTTGCTGCAAATTTCTTATGGATTCACTGCAGATCTCAGATGAATTTGCTGCAGATCTCTTATGGAATCGCTGACAGATCTCTTATGGATTCGCTGCAGATCTCTTATGGATTAGCTGCAGATCTTTTATGGATTACTGCAGATCTCTATACGGATTTGCTGCAGATCTCTTATGGATTTACTGCAGATCTCTTGTGAATTTGCTGCAGATCTCTATGGATTTGCTGCAGATCTCTTATGGATTTGCTGCACGATCTCTTCAGGATTTGCTGCAGATCTCAATGAATTTGCTGCAGATCTCTTATGGATTTTACTGCAGATCTCTTATGATTTACTGCAGATCTCTTGTGAATTTGCTGCAGATCTCTTATGGATTCGCTGCAGATCTCTTATGGATTTGCTGCAGATCTCTTATGGATTCGCTGCAGATCTCTTATGATTTGTGCTGCAGATCTCTTATGGAAATTTGCTGCAGATCTCTTATGGATTCGCTGCCGATCTCTTGTGAATGTTGCTGCAGATCTCTTATGAGTTTGCTGCAGATCTCAGATGAGATTTGGTGCTGCAGATCTCAGATGAATTTGCTGCAGATCTCAGATGAATTTGCTGCAGATCTCAGATTGGATTTACTGCAGATCTCTTACGATGATTTGCTGCAGATCTTATGAATTTACTGCAGATCTCTTATGAATTTACTGCAGATCTTCAGATGAATTTACTGCAGAGTCTCTTATGACTTTATTGAAGATCTCTGGATGGATTGCGAGCAGAAATTCTGCCGTGTGAAGTAGACCCTTTGCTGCAGATCTCTTATGGATTTACTGCAGATCTCTTATGGATTCGCTGCAGATCTCTTATGGATTTGCTGCAGATCTCTTTATGGATTTGCTGCAGATCTCTTATGGATTTGCTGCAGATATGTAGC